>NC_137129.1:23838569-24018569 GCF_949319135.1 Squalius cephalus
TGCTGGAGGTCCTGGACTTCTTGTTCAGATACATGGCATTGTGGATTCTATCAAATATCAACAGATAAAAAATCAAAACCTGACGCCTTCTGCTAGAAATCTTATAATGGGCCGTGGTTGGATCTTCCATCAGGACAACGATCCAAAACAAACATCAAAATCAAAACAAAAATTTGTTGTGGAGCACAAAATTAAGCTTCTGCCATGACCGTCTCAGTCCCCTGACCTGATGAGTGGGCTGAACTGAAGAGGAGAAGCACCAACATGGATCTGGGAATCTGAAGGATCTGGAGAGATTCTGTATGGAGGAATGGTCTCTGATCTCTAGTTATTCTCCAAACTCATCAGGCATTATAGAAGAAGACTCAGAGCTGTTATCTTGGCAAAAGGAGATTGCAAAAAGTATTTAATAAAAGGGGTTCAATAATTGTGGCCAACGTGTTTTGGAGAAAAACATTTATTTCATAATGTGATTTCCCCCCACTTTCAATTCTTTTACTTCAATGAAAGGTTAGAATTTTGCACATTTTTTGAATGAAAGATCACAAGGATAATCGATGCAGATTTATTTTTTACAGCCTATTTTGATCATATTTACCAGGGGGTTCAATAATTGTGGAGGGCACTGTACATGTGGCTCACATTAGAGACCTGCGCGGGACACAATTTTCAGTCCCGCTCCCGCCCGCTCCCGCAGTGTTCAGTCCTGCTCCCGCCCGCTCCCGCAAAGATTTGTCATTTTTAGTCCCGCTCCCGCCCGCATCTGTGATATTATGTCCCACTCCCGCCCGCAAATGCCCACAAGACGGCAGGCAGGATGTATGTTCACTTTCTCACAAAAGGTCTTGGAAAAAAAATGCGATTTGTGTCCGTTGTATGTTAACACCTTTTGGAATTTATCGCAGCAGGCAAAAGGTAGTTGATTCCCCTCTCCATCATGCACAACCGAAAAAGACTGCCAAATGTCTGATTTGAGGTTTGGTGATATTTTTTTTGTAGTAGGCCTAAATGT
Organism: Squalius cephalus; assembly: GCF_949319135.1. Classification (NCBI taxonomy): domain Eukaryota; kingdom Metazoa; phylum Chordata; class Actinopteri; order Cypriniformes; family Leuciscidae; genus Squalius; species Squalius cephalus. The sequence goes on from NC_137129.1 coordinate 23,839,582, forward strand.
GCCTTTCTTTAGAGAAGTGCTTACATCTGAAGCGCTTAGGCCTATATCTGAAGCACTAGAAGTGCTCTTTTCCTCGTCCATGCGGTCTATTTTGAACTTGAAGCTTTCGAATTCGAACACGGAGCAGCGTGAAGGAATTGTCTCTAAACAAGTGTGCGTGAGATTAGGCCCCGCCCTACCCCAAACGACAATCCAAGTTTAGGCTGCTTAAAACGTTTTTATTGCTGCCAAACAGAATTTCCCTCACTACTACAAATTATGTATGCTACTTTAATCATTTATATATTTTACTTTACACTCATATATTTCATTTGCGGGAGTGCAGCGTATCATCCCCCCCGCCCGCACCCGCAATGACCTTTCAAAATTTGTCCCGCGCCGCTCTGTTTTGCGTCGGGTCCCGCGGCAGTGCAGAACTCTAGCTCACATATTATGGTAGTCCTGTTTGTGCTAAATAGAGTGTTTTTTTTTTTTTGCCATTGATATGTTTATAAGCAACTGAAAAAAGCACAAATGTCCGGGCATGTCAGAACATCTCAAGGACCCCAAAAACACCCTAGACCTCAGAGGGTTAATAGGGTGCCAATGCAGTGTTGACAGAACCGGGCTAATATGGTCATACTTCCTGGTTCTAGTAAGAACTCTAGCTGCTGTGTTTTGGACCAGCTGTAGTTTGTTTATTATGCTGGCAGGGCAGCCACACATAAGAGCATTACAATAATCTAGCCTCGAGGTCATGAACGCATGAACTAACTGTTCTGCATTTTTAATTGAAAGCATGTGGCATAATTTAGATATATTTTTAAGATGGAAGAATGGGGTTTTACAGATGCTAGAGACGTGACTTTCAAATGAAACATTGGTATCAAAGAGCACACCCAGGTTCCTAACCGACGATGAAGACTTAAGGCCATTGCACACTGAGTCCGAAATTTTCGTATGCGTTTTTTCGTGTTCGTCAGCCTTAAAATTTGTCACGCACAGAAACCTTGCACACTGAGTCCGATGCGTATTTATTAAACCTTTGCGGAAAAAAACGCAAAAAAATACAAAATGGATTCGTCAAGCAGTGAGGATGATTTTGTTGCCCTCTTTCTAAAAAGAGAAAAAGAAAGAGGAAATATTGGGTCCATCCAATCCCGAGATTGCGCCGAGAGGAAAGAGAGTACCCCTTATCAAGGAGTTGCGAAATTATCCCGAGTGATTCAAAATTTACCTCAGAATGTCAGTGGAACAGTTTGATGCTTTGCTAGCGATACTGGAGCCACATATTAAAAAGAAGACCACCAATTTCCGTGAACCAATCGATCCTGAACAGAGACTGGCACACACACACACACACACACACACACACACACACGGCCGGCCGGCCGGCGGAAGCGCTGGGCAGACAGAACAGCTGTATACAGGTTATATTTTATACCAAATAATACATGGATTTTGTCGTTCGCTTGTACTGTGGCTCTGAATTGTCAAAAAACCTCTCAAAATACTGGCTGTGGATGCGAAAAACGCAGAAAATCGAACCCGATCCGAATTTTTTTATTACGGACGAAAGTTTCGTAGACAGTGTGCAAGCGTGATTGACATAACGTGAGGTCGATTTTTTTTTTTAACGTGCGAAAATTTCGGATGCGAATTTCGGACTCAGTGTGCAATGGCCTTTACTTGACAGAGACAATTGCTAGACAGTATTCTAGGTTAGTACGTGCAAAGGTTTTAGGTCCAATCATTAGAAACTCTGTTTTTTTCAGAATTAAGTAATAGGAAATTTACTAGTCATCCAAAATTATATCAGCTATGCATTCCGTTAATTTCTTGAATTGGCAAGTTTCGTTGGGGCACGAAGAGATATAGAGCTGAGTATCATCGGCATAACAGTGAAAACTAATCCCATGCTTCCTAATGATATCTCCCAAGGCTAGCATGTACAGAGTGAATGGCAACGGTTCTAGTACTGAGCGTTGTGGTACTCCACACTGAACTTGTGATCGATAAGACATTTCTTCATTTACTGCTACAAACTGATAACGGTCAGATAAGTATGATTTAAACCATGCTAATGCAATTCCACTAATGCCAACATAATTTTCGAGTCTATTTAAAAGAATGTTGTGGTCAGTGGTATCAAATGCAGCACTAAGATCACTAAGAGCACTAATAGAGAGATACAACCACGAGCGGATGATAAGAGCAAATCATTTGTGACTCTAATGAGAGCTGTCTCAGTACTATGGTACGATCTAAATCATGACTGGAAATCCTCGCATGTACCATTTCTTTCTAAAAAGGAACATAGTTGTGTGGATACTGCTTTTTCTAGTATCTTTGACAAAAAGGGTAGATTTGAGATTGGCCTGTAATTGACTAATTCTCTAGGATCAAGTTGCGTTTTTTTAATAAGAGGTTCAATAATAGCCAGCTTAAATAATTTGCTCTCTTAAGAGCCCAAGTGTGCTCGTTGTACCACGGCATTGGACTATTTTATTTAATCTTCTTTAAGCGCAAAGGAGCAACTGTGTCTAAAGTGCTGGAAAAGAGAGAGTCAAAAGTTTCTGTCGCAATATCGAGTTCTTCTACTCTGGAATTTTGTAATTTCTGTTCCGTTACTAATAATTGGCATTTAATTATTCAGTACATGCATGTATATTTGTACTATACTTACAGCTATGTGATGGTTGTCCAGTGGGTGGCGGTAAGCCAGGTGGAGAAACCCCGGAGTAGACCTAAAAGAGAAGAGAAAAAGAAGAGTTAGTTGTTCACATGATGTTTTACGAGACTATCAGTGAGGGAATAGTATTGTGTTGTACTGTGTGGTACGGAGCTGTAGCAAATGGTGCTGGCTGAATAAAAGAACCCAAACAAATCACACGCTTGTTATCTCCTTCAAGTGTGCTACAAAATATTAGCAACAAGGATGGGATCAGCAGTGCCGTTCTGAGGTAGTTGTCTACAAAGATGCTAAGCATGGACATGGAACCGGGAACACTTCCCATAAATCCTGATGTACTTGTTACATCATGAGAAGAATGGCATCTACGCTACTTTTAGTGTCTTTGTTTATCCCGAGGTCTTCCCGCAGCCTGCCGGATCCAGGCCGTATCCAGATCTGACGAAGGACCTTCGCCTGGACCCGATGACAACGCAGTGCTGAAGTGCCAACTAGTCTCTCCCTATGGAGGATCCCTTTCCCACTCGACAGATAAAGCGTCGTCGGGAAAACTCAATTTGCGTATCTACCCCGAATTGATTAAATAAAATAAAATAAAATTCTTAATCAAAACTATAAGGAAACACCAGTAATTTGTTTAGGCTTGGTTTGTAGGGAATTACAAACCTGCGCACATATATTCAAACGCACATAACTATAGAACCAATTCTTAATGCGCATGTGACCGCCATCAGCGTTTATCACAGGATCGCGTTTAAAGTCTGTGTAGAGAGAATGGTGTCGTCTTGGCGGCCCCTAATTTAATAACAAATGATCGTTGCGACGGAAGCGAATCAATCAAAACTAACTTTAGCTGGAAAATAACTTTATTAAAGAACCGCTATAAAGCCAAAACAATCTTACCTTAAATTATACGTTTATCTCTGTAAAGCTGCTTTGAAACAATCTACATTGTTAAAAGCGCTATATAAATGAAGATGACTTGACTTGACTTGACATTGAGCAACTGCAAGATCGGCTGAGCGCGGCATTGCTCCAGCTGCGGCTCGATCAGTTGCACGAGGTGTGTGTATGCAAAACTGTCAGTGGAGGAACAAAGCAAAGCACAAGATTAATAAGTGAAGCAGTAGAGAGTGTTATAGAGACGGCAGTGACACAGATGGCTGACACAAATTTGGCGGAGCTCGCACATTTAAAGAAACTGTACATAGAACTGCAACATCATTTTGAGTTGTCAACAAGTGTGCTGAAAAATAAAATCCAACGCCTGAGTTTGAAAGTTCTTGATGTGTCAAGTTCCCCTGTGTTTTCCCAACATCAGCATGCAATTCCTGAAGTCATCATCCGATGTGATTTTAAGATAAATGGCCAAATTGGAGAACGGGGACAGAAAGATAAGCCAGTCGTACAAAAAATGAATGCTGGAGTGAACAAGGGACACAGAGAGTCTGAGATAATTGATGCTGTGATAAGAGCAGTCAGTCCAGGTATGAGCCTGTGTGATATGCTGGAGATCAAGACAGATCTAACCCTTTCTCAGCTACGTACAATTCTGAAAGGTCATAATAAGGAAGAAAGCTCAACAGACCTGTATCACCGACTGGTAAATATCACTCAAGAGGGTCGTGAGTAACCACAAAATTTCCTTTTCCAAGCCATTGAGTTGAAAGACTTTAAGCTGCTGCTCGAGAACCGGATGGAGAATCGTACAGCCCTGATTTCATACAGAGAATATTCTTGCGCTCACTAACAGGGTTATCCAATAATCACATTAGGTACATCGCGTACCTACCCCGAAGTGATAAAATAAAATAAAATTCTGTATCAAAATTTATAAGGAAAGCCCAGTACTTAGGCTTGGTTTGTAGGGAATTACAAACCTGCGCAAATATATTCAAACGCACATAACTATAGAACCAATTCTTAATGTGCATGTGAACGCCATCAGCGTTTATCACAGGTTCGCGTTTAAAGTCTGTGTAGAGAGAATGGTGTCGTCTTAGCGGCCCCTAATTTAATAACAAATGATCGTTGCGACAGAAGCGAATCAATCAAAACTAACTTTAGCTGGAAAATAACTTTATTAAAGAACCGCTATAAAGCCAAAACAATCTCTGTTACCTTAAATTATACGTTTATCTCTGTAAAGCTGCTTTGAAATAATCTACATTGTTAAAAGCGCTATATAAATGAAGAAGATGACTTGACATTAAATATCATCTTAAAACCTTCCTTGGACTGGAAAGAGGGCCGTGGTTGTGTCCGCTTACAATTGAAACAGCGTTGTTGGGAGAACAGGAGGAGGAGCCGTTCACATCAGTTGCCGCGATCCCCAAGGATGTCCTGAGAAAAGCCCAAGAGGAAGACCCTGAAATCAGAGAAGCTTTGGAGTACCTCAAATTGAAACTGCAGCCTATGAACAGAACAGGGACTGATGAGGGAGCAAGCCAAATTATACCTAGAGGAACATTGGTCTCTTGTTCCGGAAAACAGCAACTTGTCATCAGCTGGTATTGCCGAGAAGATACTCGTTTATCAGGAGTTACATCAAGACATGGGTCACCTGGGAGCAGAAAGGGTGCTGAACTTGATCAGAGATCAGTTTTATTGGCCCTTCATGCAAAAGGAAGTGTAACACTATTTCACACGTGTTTGTAGTTGTCTGAGAAGCAAGCGTCCAAACAAAGTGACCCATGCTCCTCTGATAAACATCACCACCACCTACCCATTTGAGCTGGTCTCTATTGATTTTCTGCATTTAGAGAAGTATAAAGGAGGTTATGAATAAATTTTAGTTGTGATAGACCACTTTACTCACTACGCTCAGGTGTATGCAGAGTACAAACAGTGGCTTCAAGTAATGACACTTAAAAACAGCAAAATGCTGAGCGAACAAGAAAAAAAAGGCTATAAATAGCCTTTGTGATTTGTATGTGATGTGAAATGTTAATGGTTTCAAGAGTTTTTACAAATTACTCTGAAATTAGCCATTGTGTTTATCTTAAAAATCCCAAAAAATAATATTTTTGAGGGACATTGAAAAGTCTTCCATAAGTCGCATGTAATTTTTATGTTCCAAAGAAGAAAGAAAAATTACGGAGCCCTACACATGACATGCAGGGGAAAAAAATAGTATAGGCTAAATATACTATTAAACATTAAATAAACAATGGTTTGCTCATGATGTAAAGTATAACAACAATCGTCAGGCTGCTGGCGCCCTCTTCTGGCATTTGTTATAATACATAATATACAAGTTATATAAGTTTATAGCTTATACACATTTCTTAAAGGGATAGTTCACCCAAAAATGAAAATTACCCCATGATTTACTCACCCTCAAGCCATCCTATGTGTATATGACATACTTCTTTCAGACGAATACAGTCTGAGTTATATTAAAAAATGTCCTGGCTTTTCCAAGCTTTATAATGTCAGTGAATGGCCGTATATTTTTTAAGCCCATCAGCGTGCATCCATCCATGATTGTGAGGGACCAAGCAGTCAAGGAATGAGGGCCATAGAAATATGTTCCCAAAAAATATATTTTACTGAATTCAAAAAATCATATACAAAGGTTTCAAAAAGGAAACAAAGTCCAAATAATCAAAACAAATGTTTAGGCCTATAAAAGAGATCAACAGAACAAACTAAACTCAAACAACTGAGTATGTGTAAAGACAAACTGAACTGATCTACACGTTAAACATTAGGGACACATTTATACAAACGGACTAGTCCACATTAACACATAAGGGAAGACAAAAACAACAACTTCACTAATACAACAACAAAATCAATACCAAGGCCAGTTAAATAATTACACTATAATTAAGTGCATGTTTTTAACACAAATAATAAATCTAGGAAAAAGAACAAGCAATTAGGAAAGAAAATACCAACACAAACATTCGAGAACCCCCCCCCCCCACACACACACACACACACACACACACAGTTAATCTGCTGGTTGGTAGCGGCAAGCGGAACTTAAATAGCAGTGGAAGCGGCATGCCGGCCCTTAATTCGCGCGGACCACAAACGGAACTAGCCGATCACCATCCGAAGCTCCAGTCATCCACTCCTCAGCAACACAGTGGTAACTTAAACTCAAAGAAAGCAATATTAATAAATGTGTGTACTGCACAACACCAACTAGATTGTGTGCACTTCAACCAGTCAGTGATGTACTGCAACTAAATATCTTAATGAGGAATAAACAGTGTCTGAGTCTTATTGCCAAAAAAATATATGAACAGAAACTATTGAGAGAATAAAACGAAATACTAAAGAATGTGCAGGATAAATTACAAGAACATATGAGTAATGGGTGTTTGTATGTATGTGCGTGCGTGCGCAACATCACCGCTTACTGATGTGTGGCTGCATCGGGGCCATCACAATGATGAAAGTGCTCCACACAGCTCTGGGGGGTTAATAAAGGCCTTCTGAAGCGAAGCGAGGCGTTCATGTAAGAAAAATATCCATATTTAAAACTTCATAGACTAAAATAACTAGCTTCCGGCAGACGACCGTACGCATCGATTTCCAGCAAAAGAGTAACCCTTGACCTTGACAATGTAATTGTAATGAATCATCAGAATCAGTCAGGTCCATTTGCAACAGGTTTATTATTAGAATAGTCGACAGGAAAAGGTCAGGCACAGGCAGAATTGACAGCGAGGCAGGCGGCAGGCAACGAGAAGATCAGATCAAATGGGGTCAAACACAGGTAGGCAGAAACACGGGAGAAATGCTCAGAAATGTTCACAACAGCAAAACAAGACTTTGCACTGGTTGTTATGTGAGCGTGGTTTTTATGTGTGTATGGAAACGAGATGCAGGTGCGTGAGTGATCAGTGATGGCAGGTGGATGCGGGATTAGTCCCTGAATGATGTACTATGGGAGATGCAGTTCGTAAGGGAAAGTCAGTATTAGGGTGACAGCGCCCTCTGGCGGCCAGAGAGGGAAGTCATGGAGTCGGTGATCGTGACAGAGCCCCCTCCCTGCGAGCGACTCCTTGCGCGAGGATGCTGACGCCGTCGGGGTCTACCACGTGGTCAGGGAGCAGGTTTGTTCGGGTGGTTTTGATGGAACTCAATGGTGGGAGTGGGGTCCAGTATGTCCCTGGCGTTGACCCACGAACGTTCCTCTGGACCGAAACCCTCCCAATCGACCAGGTATTGAAGTGTGTTACCCCGATGCCTGGAATCCAGTAGCTGGTGTACTCGATAGGCCTCCTCGCCCTCCACCAGAATGGGTAGGGGGCTCGGCTCCTGGGACCTCTCCTCTCCTCGCTCAGAGGGGTTAGCGGCAGGTTTGAGTAGTGACACATGGAAGGTGGGAGCAATACAGAAATGGTTAGGCAGGGCAAGACAGTAAGATACTGGAGTGATTTGACGAAGGATTTTGAATGGACCCACGTACCTAGGGCTGAGCTTCTTACAGGGGAGCTGAAGGCGTAGGTCTCGGGTGGACAACCACACCCATTGTCCAGGTTGGTATTCTGGACCAGGTCAGCGACGGCGGTCAGCCTGTCTCTTGTAGTGGCGGACTGCACGTTGGAGATGTGTGTGGGCTAGGTTCCATGTTTCCTCGCTGTGCCGCAGCCAGTCGTCCATGGCAGGTACATTTATGGGTTTGCCGGACCACGGGAACAGGGGAGGTCGGAAGGATACATTGGATACATTGGAAGGGTGTCAAACCAGTGAAGTGTTTCTGAATGGAGTTTTGGGCGTACTCAGCCCAGATCAAGTATCGACTCCAATCCTCTTGATGTTGATGACAGTAGGCCCGGAGGAACCTATTTATCTCTTGATTTAGGCGTTCGACCTGCCCATTGGCTTGGGGATGATATCCAGATGTGAGACTCACGTTGACTTGAAGTGTTCTGAAGACGGCCGACCAGACTCAGGAGGTGAATTGGGGTCCCCTGTCAGAGACGATATCTTCAGGTAGGCCGTAAAACCTGAACACCAGGTTGCAAAGTTGTTCAGCCGTTTGCAGAGCGGTCGGGAGCTTGGCTAGAGGAATGAGGCGACAGGCCTTGGATAACCTATCCACGACTGTGAGGATGGTGGTGTGGCCATCAGAGGAGGGTAAGTCGGTAATGAAATCGATGGCGATGTGGGACCAGGGGCGTTGCGGTATAGGAAGTGGCTGGAGTAGACCGGCGGGTAACAAACGGGATGATTTTTGGGTGTTGCAGATCTGGCACCGTTGAATGAAACTAGTGATGTCCTGGGCCAAGGTTGGCCACCAGTAGCGGTTCTGGAGGAGCTGGATGGTGGCCGTGACTCCTGGATGTCCGGAGCTGGGGAGAACGGGAACATGTTCCAGAACCTGGTTACGGAGCATTTCGGGGACAAAGATTCTGTGAGGTGGACATGTCGAGGGAATTTCCGTCTGGGCGTTGGCCTGTTCGAGCTCTGTCTCAATATCCCATTGAATGGGACCAAGGATGAGGTTGGGGCTCAGGACCATATCGGGAGTGTAGGAGGTCGGTTCAGGGGCGTACCAGGGACAGGGCATCGGCCATTCAAGAACCGCCCTGACCTTGCCCTCATCCATGGTGACACCTTCAGGGCTAATGACGTATCCCAAGAAGGTGGTGGACGTCTGGTGGAAGTCACATTTCTCAATTTTAGCGTACAATTGATGCTGAATGAGTCTTTGAAGGACAGCTCAGACACGTTAAACCGTGATCTTTCAAGGTGTCAGAGTAAATCAAGATGTCATCGATGTAAATTATGATTGTTGGATGGAGCATGTCTCGGAATATATCATTTATAAAACACTGGAAGACAGCAGGGCTGTTTGACAGGCCGAAAGGCATGACCAGGTATTCATAATGCCCTGTGCTGGTAGAGAAGGCAGTTTTCCACTCGTCCTCTTCGCGGATGCGGATGAGATTGTAGGCACAGCGCAGGTCGAGCTTGGTGTAGAACTTCGCTGTGCGGAGTAGTTCCAGGGCTGCGGGCACCAGGGGAAGTGGATAGTGAAACTTGATGGTACGGTCGTTAAGGGCTCGATAATCTTCTGGACGATGAAGAAACCTGCTGATGCAGGAGACGTCGAGGGTCGGATGAAGCCCTTTGCGAGGTCCTCCTCGATGTACTTCTTCATGGCCTCTGTCTCCGGTTGGGAGAGCGGGAAGATGCGACCTTTGGGAGGTGTAGAGCCGGGCACTAGGTCAATGGCACAATCACTGGTGCGATGAGGAGGAAGTTTGGATGACTGATGATTAGGGCTGAAATGATTAGTCGACATTGTCGACAATAAAAAAATTGTCTGCAAAATATCTTTGTTGTCGAGTAGTCGTGTGATCTCACGTGACCTAATGTAAGAGCCTGCAATATCACGAATTGACCGCTACTGCGCTGTAGCACTAGAGTGTAATGCAGCCCTTACAAATGCTATTGCGGTAGATGAAAACACAGCGCGAATTATGACGGAGTGCAAACGAATCCGAACTAGCAAGGTGTGTGAAAGTTTCACAAAACTTCAAACCAAGAATGCTATCGTGTGCAATACATGCAAGGCGGAACTTGCTTTTCACGGGAGCACAACATGCATGTTAAAGCACTTAAAGAGGAAACACCCCTGCACAAGAGGAGCTGGTGAGAGGTGAATGTTCTCCAGCTGGAGCTAAATAACTAGCAGTAAATCTCTTTATTAGAGATTCAGTGCTACTAATAATAGTAATTATATTAACAATAATAATATAATTACAGTAATGTGATGATTTATTTTTGCATAGAATAAAGCTTGATTGAGCTTAGGAGTCAGGGCTGTTTTTATTATTGTAACACTATCACTGACAGAGGAACCTGTGAAGAGCCTGGGGAAGGTGTTCAATTGCAGCCTGAGAGACGCAGCTTCCACAAAGGCGACCAACCAAGACCTGGAGACCTGGCTGGCCGTTGTGGACAAGTCTGGCCTTCCTGGCAAGTTCAAGGCCTGGATTTACCAGCACGGTATTCTCCCTCGGATCCTCTGGCCCGTCCTGGTATATGAAGTCCCCATTTCAACGGTGGAAGGCTTTGAGATGAGGATCAGCAGGTTTCTGCGCAGGTGGCTGGGACTGCCTCGAAGCCTGAGCAGCATTGCTCTATATGGGCAGAACAACAAGCTGAAGCTTCCCATGAGCAGCCTGAGCGAGGAGTTCATGGTGACGCGGTCCAGGGAGGTCCTACAGTATCGGGAGTCCAGTGATCCAAAGGTTGCCCAGGCTGGGATTGAGGTCAGGACAGGGCGGAAGTGGAGGGCTGCCGTGGCAGTGGACGACGCAGAGTCAAGGCTACGGCAAAAGGTGTTGGTGGGCTCAGTGGCACAGAGGAGAGCTGGCCTGGGCAGCAGAAGAACTCCTCGCTACGACAAGGCGGAAGGGAAAGAGAGGATGTCGCTGATCCTGGAGGAGGTGCGTGCAGGAGTTGAGGAGAAGCGAGCTTGCCAGATGGCTGGGATGCGGCAACAGGGCGCCTGGACAAGATGGGAGCAAACAGCGGAGCGCAAAGTCACATGGACTGAGCTTTGGAAGGCTGAACCCTACAGGATAAAATTCCTGATCCAGGCGGTCTATGACGTGTTGCCAAGTCCATCCAACCTCTTCTCCTGGGGAAAGGTGGAGACACCAGCATGCCCCCTCTGCCAGAGGAGAGGAACGTTGGAACACATCCTCAGCTGCTGTCCAAAAGCCCTGGGCGAAGGGCGTTACCGCTGACGGCATGACCAGGTCCTAAAAGCCGTAGCGGATTCTATCTGCAGTGGAATTAGCCACAGCAAGAGCCTCCGCCCAGTGAAGACCACAGCTTTTGTTAGAGCTGGGGAGAAGTCAACACCAGCTGCCCGGGGCACCTCCTCTGGCCTGTTGGCAACGGCGCGCGACTGGGAGCTGTCAGTTGATCTGTGCAAGCAGCTGAAGTTCCCTGAAGCAGTTGCCATAACAACATTAAGGCCAGACATTGTGCTCACCTCAGAGGCCTCCAAGCAGGTAATTCTCTTGGAGCTCACAGTGCCTTGGGAGGACCGTATGGAGGAGGCCAATGAAAGAAAGAGGGCAAAGTACTCCCAGCTTGTGGAGGGTTGCCGGAGCAATGGGTGGCGGGCAATATGCCAACCCTTCGAAGTGGGATGTCAAGGGTTTGTGGGCCAATCCCTTTGCAGGGCCTACAAAATGCTTGGCATCACAGGAGCGAGCCAGCGAAGGGCCATCAAGTTGGCCACTGATGCTGCAGAAGTAGCATCAAGGTGGCTGTGGATCAGGAGAGGAGAGGCATGGCGTGTAGGGTAGTAGCGCTACCTGGACATAAGCTGGGACCTGATCACCCCGGCTGGGTCGCCTAGGGGAGGGGGTCTGATTGTTGAAAGACCCAAACTCCCCGTGATCCTAGGAAACATCACTAATGATATGTCCAGGTGCACCAGACGGTGTATCTAAAATCTTCTTTTCTGGAACAACCAGTGACTACCAGGAACAGTCTGGTTGACCACCAAGTACAGATTGGTGACAGCTGGAGAGACAGTGGACAGCCCGGAAAGACGGCACCGGGGCAGTGAGGGGTACCATCCCAAGCTGCACCTTCTGAGAAGAAGGAACCCACAAAAGCTACGAATCGACCTACAGGAGATATACCCCTAGGGATTCCCGAGAGGGGGGGCGGAAGAGAATCCCACAGGATGGATCAAAGGACGACGACATATGGCAATGAAAACACGACGACGACAATGGAATGTATATGTGGCAAGATATGCAAGAACCGACATGGCCTGCGGATCCACCAGGCCAAGATGAAGTGTATACAGAAGGAGGTAGAGTCACAGCGCACAGGAACTACGCCTGGTGAGACGCAGGAGGAGCCAGGCCCGGAGTCACCCCACAGTGCCCGGAGCCTCCAGGTGATGCAACCACCTGATGCACACAGGACATCAGAACATCGTCGGGTGAAGTAACCCCAAGCTAGCAAGGAGAAGGAGTGGCGCCAGTTTGATGAAGACGCAGATACCATCTTGGAGGCAACTGCCAAAGGGAGAGCTGATCGACGCCTCAAAACAATGACTACAATCAGCATCAGCCTAGCTGCAGAGAGGTTTGGATTTGAGGAGAAGCGAGCAGCGAAGCCCCCTTATACCATGAACAACAGAGCAAGTAAAATCCATCAGCTCAGGCAGGAGCTGAAGACCTTGAGGCAGCAGTTCAAGGTTGCAAGCGAAGAGGAGAGGGGACCGCTTGCGGAGCTACGCAGCATAATCCGCAAAAAGCTGATGACCTTGAGGAGAGCGGAGTGGCATAGGAGGAGGAGGAAGGAGAGGTCCAGGAGGAAAGCTGCCTTTCTAGCGAACCCATTTGGATTTACGAAACAGCTGCTAGGACAGAAGCGCAGCGGCCAACTCACCTGCTCCAAAGCTGAGGTTGACCACCACCTCAAGCAATCCTACAGTGATGAGTACAGAGAGCAAGACCTAGGCCCCTGCAGGTTCTTGATCAATCCACCTGCACCGGCTCTGGACTTTGACGGGAAAGAGCCCGGCTGGAAGGAGATCCAGGAGGTGGTTAGAAGGGCAAGGGCAAACTCCGCTCCAGGGCCCAGTGGAGTACCTTATAAGGTTTACAAGAACTGTCCAAGACTACTCCACAAACTCTGGAAGATCCTGAAGGTGATTTGGAGGAGGGGAAAGGTAGCAGACCAGTGGAGACAGGCAGAGGGTGTTTGGATCCCGAAGGAGGAGAAGTCTCAGAAAATCGATCAGTTCCGGACCATCTCACTGCTGAGTGTTGAAGGAAAGATCTTCTTTAGCCTCATTTCCAGGCGACTGACAGACTACCTCCTGAAGAATTCCTATATCGATACATCAGTCCAGAAGGGAGGAATCCCAGAGGTATCTGGATGTCTGGAGCATACAGGTGTGGTCACTCAGCTTATCAGGGAAGCCAGGGAGAACAAGGGGGACCTGGCTGTGTTGTGGCTGGACCTCGCAAATGCCTATGGATCCATACCTCATAAGCTGGTCGAAGAGGCACTGAACCGGCATCACACCCCGAAGAAGTTCAGAGACCTCATCCTGGACTACTATGCCAACTTCCATCTGAGAGTCTCCTCCGGAACGACAACCTCAGACTGGCACAAGCTTGAGAAGGGGATCATCACTGGCTGTACAATCTCAGTCATCCTTTTTGCACTCGCCATGAACATGCTGGTGAAATCTGCGGAAATGCAGTGTAGGGGGCCCCTCTCTAAGTCTGGAGTTAGACAGCCACCCATCCGAGCCTTCATGGATGACCTGACAGTGACCACAACATCTGTCCCAGGCTGCAGGTGGATCCTGAACGGTCTTCAGGAGCTGATGTTCTGGGCTCGCATGAACTTCAAGCCGGCTAAGTCAAGTTCCCTCGTGCTGAAGAAAGGGAAGGTTACTGACAAGTTCCACTTCTCACTTGGCACCACCAAGATACCATCACTGACAGAGGAACCTGTGAAGAGCCTGGGGAAGGTGTTCAATTGCAGCCTGAGAGACGCAGCTTCCACAAAAGCGACCAACCAAGACCTGGAGACCTGGCTGGCCATGGTGGACAAGTCTGGCCTTCCTGGCAAGTTCAAGGCCTGGATTTACCAGCACGGTATTCTCCCTCGGATCCTCTGGCCCCTCCTGGTGTATGAAGTCCCCATTTCAACGGTGGAAGTCTTTGAGATGAGGATCAGCAGGTTTCTGGCTGGGACTGCCTCGAAGCCTGAGCAGCATTGCTCTATATGGGCAGAACAACAAGCTGAAGCTTCCCATGAGCAGCCTGAGCGAGGAGTTCATGGTGACGCGGTCCAGGGAGGTCCTACAGTATCGGGAGTCCAGTGATCCAAAGGTTGCCCAGGCTGGGATTGAGGTCAGGACAGGGCGGAAGTGGAGGGCTGCCGTGGCAGTGGACGACGCAGAGTCAAGGCTACGGCAAAAGGTGTTGGTGGGCTCAGTGGCACAGGGGAGAGCTGGCCTAGGCAGCAGAAGAACTCCTCGCTACGACAAGGCGGAAGGGAAAGAGAGGAGGTCACTGATCCTGGAGGAGGTGCGTGCAGGAGTTGAGGAGAAGCGAGCTTGCCAGATGGCTGGGATGCGGCAACAGGGCGCCTGGACAAGATGGGAGCAAACAGCGGAGCGCAAAGTCACATGGACTGAGCTTTGGAAGGCTGAACCCTACAGGATAAAATTCCTGATCCAGGCGGTCTATGATGTGTTGCCAAGTCCATCCAACCTCTTCTCCTGGGGAAAGGTGGAGACACCAGCATGCCCCCTCTGCCAGAGGAGAGGAACGTTGGAACACATCCTCAGCTGCTGTCCAAAAGCCCTGGGCGAAGGGCGTTACCGCTGGCGGCATTACCAGGTCCTAAAAGCCGTAGCGGATTCTATCTGCAGTGGAATTAGCCACAGCAAGAGCCTCCGCCCAGTGAAGACCACAGCTTTTGTCAGAGCAGGGGAGAAGTCAACACCAGCTGCCCAGGGCACCTCCTCTGGCCCGAAACCCCCCGTGATCCTAGGTTACATCACTGATGATATGTCCAGGTGCACCAGACGGTGTATCTAAAATCATCTAGGTATTACAGTCTTATCACTTGCCTGTATTTTGTTTCACATTCATGGAGACTTGAATTCTTGAATGAGAATGTCTCTGTCAGCTCAAGTGTCATTTCAATTTTTATTTTTTATTTTATACTTATAATAATTGTTTGCAGATTAAGCTTGTCTGTAATGCAGCTGATTAATTTTTGTTTATTGTTTTTCTATTGAAAGAATATTTGAACAGAATATTTAAACAATGCTTAGAGAGCATTTGTGTGTGATTTGAGTTGGACAGAAATCTGAAAACTTAAAGAGAATGACCTGTTAAGTTGGATCAAAGTTCATTAAAACAACCATTTCAGAAACTGAAGTGATTTTCTTTTTTTTTTATATTATAGTTAGAATATGCAATCATTGTATAAAGATCCTCAAGCTTGTGTTAAAGTTAATGAGTACTATTCAGGGTGGTTCCTTACACCACAAGGGGTTAAACAGGGGGACTGTCTCTCCCCTACCCTGTTTGCCATATTTATTAATAATTTGGCACAGGAAATAAAAGCTCTTGGATTGGGTATAAATTATGATGGGGATAACACACTAGACATATTACTTTATGCAGATGACATAATGTTGGTGGCGGAAAATGAAGAACATCTTCAGAAGATGTTAAAGTGTGCCGAAAAATGGTGTGGGAAGTGGAGACTTAGAGTTAACCATAGTAAAACACAGATTATGCATTTTAGAAAATCTGGGCATAGAAGAAGTAAGTTTCAGTTTTATTTTTGGGGTCACAAGTTGGATTATGTTGAACATTATAAATATCTGGGCTTTATTTTGGATGAGTATTTGAATTACAAGTATGGTATATGTATATTGGCCGAATCTGCTAGTAGAGCGCTTGGGGGTGTAATAGCAAAAACGAAACAGTTGGGAAACCTGGGATATGCTACCTATTCCAAATTATTCCAGGCCTGTGTTTGCCCTGTCATGGACTATATGGCAGGAATATGGGGCTCAAAAATAAATGTGAGAGGAGAGATGGTACAAAATAGAGCAATACGTTATTTCCTAGGAGTCCACAAATTTACCCCAATCTTAGCAATAACGGGTGACATGGGTTGGGAACCAAGTGAAGTAAGGTGGAAAGGTAGTATGATGGCTTTATGGAATAGATTGGTGAAAATGCCTGAGAACCGAGTTGCTAAGAAAATATTCAATTGGGATGTGTCTGTAAAGGGTGCATGGGCATGTGAAGTACAAGACATATTTACACAAATTGGAGCTCCTGACCTTTTTCAAAATGTAAACACAGTACATATACTTGCTGCAAAGGAAGTTTTATTAGATACACATAAAAGAAAATGGTCACAAGATATATTTCTTAAACCAAAATTAAGAACATATAGAATAATAAAGAGTTGTTTTGGAAATGAAAAATATGTATGTGCTCCCCTATCAAAAAAACAGAGATCATTGTGCGCTCAGCTCCGCTCTGGAGTTTTGCCCCTGCACCTGGAAACAGGACGTTACCGGGGAGTGCCAGAGGAAGAAAGAATCTGTGATTATTGTAATATTGATATAGAGAATGAGTTTCATTTTGTGTTTTACTGTCCTTTATACCATGAGATGCGGCTGAAGTTGTTTAAAAAGTGTAAAACTACAGATTTGATGTGGTTGAATGATGCGGATAGACTAAAGTGGTTTTTTGATTATAAGGTATTCGCTCTTGCTGATTATCTAGAAAAAGCCTGGGCAAAGAGAACGAAAAGTACATTTAGGTGATACACTAAATTTGTAATTCTTTATTTTTTTTTTTTATTAAATTTTTTTTTTCACTTTTATGTACTTCTTTATTTATTTATGCATGTGTTAACCTACTGTGAAGTATGTTACCATCTACAGGAAGTGAAGGTTATAATTTGAAGTGTTTTGTGGTGTCTTATAATCCCGAAAGGGATGGGTCCTATGGACATGACACAATAATAAATTTATTCATTCATTCATTCATTCATTGTATAACTCAGTGTTTTAACTAATTGAAAAAGCTGAATAATCGTTCCAAACTTACTGATTAGTCAGCGAAATAATCGACAATTAGTCGATTAATCGTTCTAATAATCGTTAGATTAATCGATTATCAAAATAACCTTTTGTTGCAGCCCTACTGATGATATACCCCAAGAATGTGGTTGTGTGGAATTCACATTTCTCTGCCTTTACGTAGAGCTGGTGCTCTTGTAGACGTGAGAGGACCATCTTGACATCCTTGATATGCTGGGCCTTGTCATTATAGTAAATGAGTATATTGTCAATGTAGGCAATGCAATTGCACAATCCCAAGGATGGTAAGCTGCTTTGACTTTGCTGAAGACCTCCGAAAACTCTGAATATTCCTTGGGTATGGTGCTTTGTGTGTAGTTCTCAGGACTTTCAATACTGGTGGTGAGACATAGCATGGTAATAGTGAAGTGCAGACAATTTGACGTACAATAATTTGACCATTGTTTGAGCTCACCCTGGTTCCAGGAAATGATGGGGTCATGGATGGCCCAAGATTGTGCTTGGGGGAGTTGATGACATACAAGGAAGTTTTTCTATCTGGAATAGTCCAATTCGGAGGGTTACTGGAACGGTTTGGTGAGTGATGCTTGTGCCAATGGGTGCATTATTTATAGTAGTAATATTGATTGCAGGGAGACAATGTACTGTAGGTATCTGGAGTTCTTGCACAAGATCTTGGTGGATCAAGTTAGCTCCTGAGTCGACTAGCGCTGAAACATATTTTGATTTATCATCAGAAGAGAGCGAAAAACTGTGTGAACAGGGAGAAGAAAGATTATTGTAAGGAACCTGTGCTTTGTCATGTCTTTTGTTGTGAAAATTGTGAGTTCATGTTCCTTTTGTAGTTCTGTTCATGGTTTTTGCAGTTTTGTTCTTGTTTTATCTGCATCTAGATAATGACTCTAACTTGGTTCTTGGAGCATGTTACAGTTATTGATACTCACACTTGTTTTGGAGACTGGAAGTTTCCTCCCTTTGTGAGGGCAAGCAGAGTTTTGTTGATCCTTCCCTCAACAGTAGTAACACAGGAAAGGGAAGGATCCCTTTTGCGGCGTTCCAATTCCTCTGTATAAATCCGAGTGGATGCAATTTGCATTTGTTCTGGCATGTCAGGGCAGGACTTGTCCATGAGTAGATAATGGTAACTTGGGTTCTAGAGCATGGTGAGTTTCGTAGCAAGTTATCCATTCTTATAGCCAAAGAAATTAAATCAGTGAGGTTAGATTCATCACCTTTACATGCCAGTTCTGCCTGCAGGTTGTGATTGAGTCCTTCTTATTGTCTTGAGTGCCACATCATTCCATCCACTTTGAGCGGCTAGCTTTCTGAATTCTATACCATAGTCAGCTGCTGAGCGTGAACCCTGGTGTAAATGGAGCAGTTGGACAGAAATATTCTTACCTCCCTCAGGATAATCAAATATCGTGTGTAGTTGTGAAACAAAGTAATCAAATTATGTTTGAAGTTGCATGTCCCTCTCCCAAACCGCTGTTGCCCAGTCTAAAGCTTTCCCCGTTAACAATGTCATCATGAATGCACACTTCTTTGAGTCTTGGTGGAATGACTCGGGTTGACTTGAAAAGTAGATTCTGCAATGTCGTAAAAATCCTCTACATTTTTCAGGAGAGCCATCAAATTTTTTCAGGAAGAGCAAATCTTACCGGGGAAGTCTGAGGGGATGGAAGAGAGCAGATTTACTGGGTCAAACTATCATTAGCAGCAATCAGATGAGTCAGCTGGTCCTGGTAGCCCGTTAGAATTTCACTCTGGTAAGAAAGGTGCCTGGAGCTGAGAAACCTCTGCTGGATCCATTGTTTATCCACACAGTTTTCAAAGCACTATTGTATCACACACTGTTTGATTTGCTTGAATGCTTGAATTGAAATGACAATACTACGTGATTGATGACGTTTAAAGCTTCGAACGTCATGCAGTATTGGAAGGTCGGGACACCTGGTTTGAAAAAAAAAAAAATTGATGGCTCTTCGCGGCCTCGTCTGATGCATAAAAATGGAAATGATTATCGAGGAGCCATTATTTAAAGGGGGGGTACAATGGTGTTTCATGTATTCAGAGTTGTTTACAGTGTTAAAGAGATGGATTCTCATGCTAAACATGGCCAAAATTTTAAAAAAATATTTTGGACGAATAACGGAGAATTTCTGTGCAGAAAATCTTACTTCCGGGTTGGTACAAGTTTTGGCTGTTTTTTTTCGATCGTGGGTCTAATGACGTAGACGAGAGTGGAACTCCTTATATGAGCATTTCTCTCGGAAAAGCGCGCACGCGCACACGTCGACCAGAGGAGAGCGAGACCGCGCACATCAACACGCTTCAACAGGATATCATCGGCAGCGCTGCATAGGATTTGTTCAAGAATGTCTCCAAAAAAGTGTGTTTTTGGATGTGAGGGAAAGCTTACCGTGTTCAGCTTCCCAACGAACCCAGCATTACAGGAACAGTGGATGCAGTTTGTTTTTCCGGGGCAGCAATGGAGTGTAGCAAGTGCCGTTATGTGTTCTGGTCATTTCAGTGACGAATGTTTTATTAACAAGGCCCAGGTCGACGCTGGATTTGCAAATCGTTTGCTATTAAAATGTGTAGCGGTCCCAGTGATAAAAGACCCCATTCATGTAAGTACAACTGGATCAGATTTCTGTCTTTTGCTGGAAACCTGCGCGCGCTCCCGCTTGACTCTATAGCTCTGCCCACGGCACGCCTCCAGGAGCTCTGCTTTTTCCGGAGAGAATCGGAAAGCAGTATTTTTCTTTTATAAATATGATAAAACTAAAGACTTTTTGGAGATATGAAGGATGCACTACTACTCTATAAGTACTCAAGATTAACATGAGATTAGGTGAAACTGTGTATGTTATGTACCATTTAAGTGATTTAACCCTACACTTCCCAAATAACATTATTTATTTATTTATTTATTAAAACAGAACACCCAAAATATTTTTTCAATTACAATATGATAACATACTTGTATTTTATTTTATTTTATTATTGATCAATATGGGAATTCGTTGACCAGGCTACACATGACACGAGTTGTGGTCTAATTGGCACAAATTAATTTAGATGAGATTAGATAACTGTTATTGATCCCACTCTTGTATATGTCACAGACTTCCAAAGCTTTGTTTGGTCACATGCTTTTTCTGCTCTGCAGTGATTTGTTAGATATGGTGGAGAAAACAAGTCTGACTACCAGATGTCACTAATGCACATTGTGTTAAAAACTTCGAGTAATGAAACTTTTTTCAGCACAATTTGATGGAAAGCCTCAAATGCTTGCAATGACTTCACAAGGAAGCAGTGGAAATGCACGGCTATTTATACTGATGTGAGGCAGGAAGTAACCAACGAAGCAACAGTCCATGTTAGTGTTCGGGAGAGGGCTCCCTCTGGCGGTTGGATGAATGGGTGCCAGCCTCATTCATTACACATATTTTGTCATTGTAGTTTTCTTGAAAATAATAGGCTGTTAAAATACTTTCTTGTCGCTTTCACCTGAAAACAATATTGCATATCATTTGATATTGTGAACTAGTGTATTCGACCGTTGTATAGTTAACTGTATTAAGTAAAATTCTTACCATCAATTTATTCCTAAGGCATCAATAGTAAAAGCTTCATGGGAATACAGGGAATGGATAGTAGCCTTCTGACACTACAATAAACACCATGTTTACACAGCGCCATAATGCTTCTGCACCTTACTCCAAATTTCTCTTAACATGGGGACAAAGGTGTCAGTCAATAATGGGAAAACATTTGGACCAAAGACATAATGTGTTACTTTTCCCGTTATTTGAAAAAACTCCGCCCCACCCTGTGGGTATATAAGTACGCTGGCAACATGCAGATATGTCTTCGCTGAGGAGCCGAGACTGAACTCAGGCGTTCCAGCGGTACAGCGGAAGTGGCAGGGAGACGTAACGTCTCCGTTCCCTACTCAGGGAACGAGGGTTACATACGTAACTGAGACGTTCCCTTTCATGGTCACTCCGAGTTGCGTCGGATGACGACGAATGGGGTCCCCAGTCTAATCACGCCACCTCGGCTGTCATCTCCCAGTGCCCTGCATAAGTCTGAGCTCCCTGTCTTGAGACTAGCACGGACGAAGGAGTCCTACTTAACACAGGAATACCAAGGTACACTGGGAAGCATATCTCAGTGGAAATATGCAATCATGCCCAACCTGAAGGGGGGGACTTGGAATACACATATGACCCCGAGGGGCTGCATATGGAGTATCACTGGGGTGTCCAGCCGCAGGTGGAATATTTCAACCCCAGGGGTGGCAAGGTGGCTTGCCGAGGGAAAGACACATGCTCAGAGAGGCTTACAGTGGAAATACACATGTGGGGGTCACCCAGAGGGGGAACCATGCACATGGAGGCACCTAGCCAAGCGCGAAAGCTGCCGGAGGCATAACTCTGGTATTGACGTCAACAGTGCTGGAGGAGACTCAGGGCTTATTAGGCTCACCTGAGGAGAATATCGCACGTATCCCGTCCGTGGAGAGGAATGGCGAGCAAGCGAAGACACCTGAGCAGAATCTAGTACCGGCTAGTTGAAGCGAGTACATGAGAAGAAACTGGCTCCACTCGGAGATGAATTATTATAGAGAATGTATTAGGTGTCGCCCAGCCTGCAGCTCTACAGATGTCTGTTAGCGAGGCGCCATGCGCTAGAGCCCAAGAGGATGCCACACTCCGAGTGGAGTGGGCCATCACACCAAGGGGGCATGGTCGACCTTGCTGCTGGTATGCCAGAGCAATGGCGTCCACTATCCAGTGAGACAACCTTTGCTTGGAGAGAGCCTTTCCCTTCAGCTTCCCACCATAACAGACAAAGAGCTGGTTAGAGGTCCTGTCTACGTAAGCACAGAGGGCGCGTACTGGACAGAGCAGTGCCAAGGCTGGGTCTGCCTCCTCCAAGGGCAGCGCTTGCACCACCTGGTCTCGAAAGGGTGTGGTGGTACCTTGGGCACATATCCAGGCCGGGGTCTCAGGATCACGTGAGAGTTAGCCGGCCCGAATTCCAGGCACGCTTCGTCAACCGAAAATGCCTGCAGGTCCCCTACCCTCTTGATGGAGGCCAATGCAACCAGGAGCGCTGTCTTCATTGACAGGAACTTAAGCTCCACTGATTGCAGAGGCTCAAAGGGAGCACTCTGCAGGGCAGTTAGTACCACTGAGAGGTCCCAAGAGGGTACGAGAGGAGGGCGAGGAGGATTCAGTCTCCTCGCTCCTCTCAGGAACCTGATGATCAGGTCGTGCTTTCCAACGGACTTACCTTCAACTGCGTCATGATGTGCGGCAATGGTGGCAACATACACTTTCAGGGTGGAGAGAGACAGCCTTCGCTCCAACCCTTCTTGCAGGAAGGAAAGCACGACACTGATCGGGCATTTCGTGGGGTCTTGTTGTTTAGAAGAACACCAGTTGACGAAGAGGTTCCACTTCAACGCATAGGCATGTCTCGTGGACGATGCTCAAGCGGAAGTGATGGTAGCCAAGGAGGTTCCAAAGATCAGGACGAGGGTGCCATAGGGTGCCCCGTCCCTGAGAAAGCAGGTCCTTCCTCAGGGGAATAGGCCAGGGAGGTGCTGTCGCGAGGAGTACTAGTTCTGGGAACCAGGTGCGGTTGTGCCAATACGGGGCAACCAAAATGACCTGCTCCTCGTCCTCCCTGATCTTGCGCAAGGTCTGCACAAGAAGGCTCGCTGGGGGAAACGCATACTTGCGTAGGCCCCGCGGCCAGCTGTGTGCCAGTGCATCCGTGCCGAGCGTGCCCTCGGTCAGGGAATAAAACAGGTCGCAATGGGACGAGTCGTGGGAGGCAAACAGATCTACCTGTGCGTCCCCGAACTGATCCCAAATCAGCTGAACCGTCTGGGGATGGAGTCTCCATTCTCCAGGGAGAGGCCGAAGCCGAGACAGCTCGTCGGCCGCAAGGTTCAGGTCTCCCAGGATATAAATGGCTTGAAGCGACCTCAGATGCTTCTGACTCCATATAAGGAGGTGGCGAGCGAGTTGCGACATACGGCGGGAACGTAGACCACCTTGATGGTTGATGTATGCTTCTGTCGCGGTATTGTCTGATCGGACTAGTATGTGCTGGCCCCTGAGCAACGCACGGAAGCGGTGCAGGGCGAGACGTACAGCCAGCAACTCGAGGCAATTGACATGCCAAAGGCGCTGGGGTCCTGTCCAGGAGCCCGCGGCAGCATGTCCATTGCACATGGCGCCCCAACCCGTGGTGGAGGCATCTGTCGATACAACAACATGCCTGGAAACTCGTTCTAAGGGCACTCCGGCCCGAAGAAAACTGAGGTTCGTCCACGGGGTGAAGGTCTGATGGCAGGTCGGAGTCACTGGGACTCGGAGCGTGCCGTGTTGCCATGCCCACAGTGTCATCCGAGAACTCTGTGTGCTCAGAGATGGGTGTGTCAGTTCTTTCTTTAACCGAAATAGGGTGGTGCCCATCATTGGATGGGCAGCGGGATTCGTGAAACCAAGGATTCTCCCCCGGCCCTCCACCGGGGGAAGGAGCGGCCCTGCTACCGTCTCCTGGAAAGAACTGGAGCAGCCTGTCTCAGGAGCGCCGCTTTGCCTGGCGTTTAGCAGGCCCCAGCAGCAGCCTTCACCCGGGCCGCGTCGTGGAGGAAGCCGTAGGAAGGCGCCCTCGGCGGCGAGCGGACTGAGGCACCTGTGCCGATGGCTGGGTGGAGGCAGCAGCGGGCCGTCGGGGCAGGACATGTTTTAAAGCCTCAGTCTGCATCTTAGCAGTCGAGAACTGCTGGGCAAAGTCCTCGACTGCAACACTGAAGAGGCCAGCCTGGGATATGGGGGTGTCGAGGAACCGGGTTCGCTCGGCCTCCCGCATAAAAGCCAGGTTAAGCCACAGGTGTCGCTCCTGGACCACACATGTGGACATCACCTGACCCAGGGAGCGTACGGTCACCTTCGTTGCTCGGAGAGCAAGGTCGGTGGTGTTGAAGCGACCTTGGGAGATGAACACACAAATACTGGCAAATCACTGCACAGATAAGCAGGGAATGTGCACTCGCTGGAACTCGCTGTCACACCAACACCTGGAGAGAGGCTCGTCTCGAAGAGAAGTAGGGATGAACTCAGAATTGGCTGTGGAGTGAAGTGAATGAACTTGGCTCCGAAGCAAAAACATATCTGCATGTTGCCAGCGTACTTCCTTATATACCCACAGGGTGGGGCAGAGTTACGCTATGCAAATTCCGCAGACCCATGGCATTTCATTGCCATTGGCTCATTTTATATACTCGAAGATGATAGGCTTTCTAAGCGAAACCCCATTCGTCGTCATCCGACGTAACTCGGAGTGACCACGAAAGGGAACTTCTGTTACTTGTAATGTGTTAGCCCCACTGGTGATGTGTCATGAACAATGTTTAGTTTGAACTTCTTTGTTAAAATTACTTGGGGGGTAGCAAGCTGTCTTATTGTTGTTGTGACCACACACATGCAACATCCTTTCGTTTACAAATAAAGGTAAGGTGAATACAGTGATTTATGAGTTGCTGCAAAAGTGTTGTTATTGTTGTTGTTGTTTTTTTATTGTATGAAACCAGACTTTATATTCATCACTTGATTTATTGGATGAATTGGACTTTAACTAAAATAAAATGAAACTTCCTAGTATCAACTTTCATGTTACTGGTAGGCTAACCAATCATCTTTTTTCTCTCTCTCTTTCTATTTGTTAATGAGAGATATGTAGACATATTAATGTTTTTTTATTTGTGGAGTAAAATCTATAGTTTTTATTTTGAAATAAAAAGATAAAATCAGACCCCCAGAAAAGATGGTAAGTGGCATGTTGTTACTATTGTTATTATTTTTAAATGTTATACTTATTGCAATTGACGGGGTTTTTATTCTTTTTTTTCATGAATAGGTGTACTGTACATTTCAGACATCTTCGCTTTCATTAAATCATTTTTTAATATTTAATATTTGACATTTTCTGCTATAACAATTGAATTAGCAAATGTTTTTTTATTTATTTCCAATAATAACACATTGGCTGATGCATCACCATCATATCCCGCACATGCTAAACTTATATCTAAATTGTTACAATATCTACTTGTTAGATAGATAATATAACTTGTTCAAAATTCATGTTTCAGTTATCTACCACTAGGTGTCAGAAGGCACACTGTAAAAGTCACACTTCCCCTTTAAACACTTAAAAGAATGTTCATATTAGGCTATAACCTAAATACTACCTATGCAAAATTGTTACTATAGTAGCGTACCTAATGAGTATTAGCATTGGCTCTAAATAGATAGTCATTCAAATTAAGTGAATTTTTTTTTTTCAATGTATTTGGACTAGTAAATATAGGCTACTTATAAAATATGCAAAGTGACGACTGACAACACGTGTATTGATCAAGTGACTGATTTGGTGTAAATGTTTATGTGCGTCCATTTGTGCGCGAATGTTGTAGATCACCTCCAACATAATACGGTTACAAGTTAGAGGAAATTCAAAGCTTGTCAAAATCAGGAAATGAGAGAGAGAGAGAGAGAGAGAGAGAGAGAGAGAGGAAGGAAGTATGGCTGATCTTGCTGTAGGCGTTATTGATTTCGATACTAAACACGAACAGTAAATCGTTTATACATTTTATAAGTTACACGGAAATTAGACACTTTTTGGTGAACTTTGTTTGGGCTTTGGTCAAAAAATTCACCCGCTCTCATATTCGTACCTCAAAGCGGAAAAGTTGCTTACAATTTCAAATTGTACAAGGCACAGCGGAAGTGAGCTCGAAAAAAGGGCGACAGGAATATAACACATTCATTTATTAAACTATACGCTCGCTGTAGTTATTTGGCCTTTGCTAGGGGACTTGTTTGGACTCCAGCATGAGTGATGAGAAACCTGAGGTTGAGCTCTTTGTGAAGGTGAGTTTACCCGCAGGCCATTTCATGGTTTCACTTGGAACTAATGCAATTTTAACAACTTACAATTTATAGATCTGCACAATGTAAAACACGTTCTATAATTAATGTATTCAAATATTTCTAATGTAATTGGCTTAAAACATAATAAAATCTTGAACTCATAATTTAATAACGGGGTTTACATTATGAGAAATGTATTACATTATGAAACCAGCAAAAACATTGTCATATTGTAGACAAATAAATAGTATAATTTCAAGGCATAGAAAACAGTGGCATTCCTTTAATCTTAATCCTACCTGTGTTGCAGTCTTAAACTACCTATGAAATGCACCAGATTTAAATATTCATGCATTTATTAGTATTACTACTACTATTAGTAGCCTAATAATTTTGTTTTATTTCTAGTAATAATATTATTGTACATTACTTCTAGTAGATGGGTGATCATTTAAAGGAAAAAACAACATAAAATATCCAACACACCAGCACAACTTCAATGCCCCCTTAAACTCTACTGGAGGAAAATAAAACCATTATTTTAAAATGATTAATACAAACTGAACCTTTCATTACATTAATAATGTAATATTTATTACATTATGCTGTTATTACATTGTGCTTTGTTATCAAATAAAAAAAGACCTAGTAGAACTAGGCCCAAACAACATTTCATGTCAAGTCAAGTCAAGTCATCTTCATTTATATAGCGCTTTTAACAACGTAGATTGTTTCAAAGCAGCTTCACAGAGATAAGCGTATAATTTAAGGTAACAGAGATTGTTTTGGCTTTATAGCAGAGTTAAGTTATTTTCCATCTAAAGTTAGTTTTGATTGATTTGCTTCCGTCGCAACGATCATTTGTTATTAAATTAGGGGCCGCTAAGACGACACCATTCCCTCTACACAGACTTTAAACGCGAACCTGTGAGAAACGCTGATGGCGTTCACATGCGCATTTAGAGTGGGTTCTATAGTTATGTGCGTTTGAAAATACGCAGGTTTGGAATTCCCTACAAGCCAAGCCTAAACAAAGTACTTGTCTTTCCTTATAAATTTTGATAAAGAATTTTATTTTATTTTGTTGCTTTGGGGTAGGAACGCGAAACGAATTTCCCGACAACGCCTTATCTGTAGAGTGGTAGAGGGATCCTCCATAGGGAGAGACTAGTTGGCACTTCAGCACTGCGTTGTCATCAGGTCCAGGCAAAGGTCCTTCGTCAGATCTGGATACGGCCCGGATCCGGCAGGCTGCAGGAAAACCTCGGGATAAACACAGACACTAAAATTAGCGTAGATGCCATTCTTCTCATGATGTAACGAGTACATCAGGATTTATGGGAAGTGTTCCCGGTTCCGGCTGACCTAATCTATGCAGCCTAACATTAAATTATAGAAGTCTATAATGTATTATGTGAATGCTAGGTCAAAGAGATGTGTCTTTAATCTGGCTTTGAACTGACAGAGTGTGTCTGCTTCCCGGACAATGGTAGGAAGACTGTTCCAGAGTTTTGGTGCTAAATAGGAGAAGGATCTACCGCCAGCAGTCGATTTTGATATTCTAGGTATTATCAACTGGCCGGAATTTTGAGATCGCAATAGACGTGAAGGACTATAATGCGTTAAGAGCTCGCTCAAGTACTGCGGAGCTAAACCATTTAGTGCTTTGTAAGTAATCAGCAATATTTTAAAATGTATGCGATGTTTAATAGGGAGCCAATGCAGTTTTGACAGAACCGGGCTAATATGGTCATACTTCCTGGTTCTGGTAAGAACTCGAGCTGCTGCGTTTTGAACCAGCTGTAGTTTGTTTATTAAACGTGCAGGGCAACCACCCAGTAGAGCATTGCAATAATCTAGCCTTGAGGTCATGAACGCATGAACTAATTGTTCCGCATTTGTCAATGAGAGCATATGGCGTAATTTAGATATATTTTTAAGATGGAAAAATGCAGTTTTACAGATACTAGACACGTGACTTTCAAATGAAAGATTGGTATCAAAGAGCACACCCAGGTTCCTAACCGACGACGAAGACTTAACAGAGCAGCCATCAAGTGTTAGACAGTATTCTAGGTTATTACGTGAGGAAGTTTTTTGTCCAATAATTAGAAACTCTGTTTTTTCAGAATTTAGAAGTAGGAAATTACGAGTCATCCAATTTTTTATATCTGCTATGCATTCCGTTAATTTTATGAATTGATAAGTTTCGTTAGGTTTTGAAGAAATATACAGCTGAGTATCGTCAGCATAACAGTGAAAGCTAATTCCATGTTTCCTAATGATATCTCCTAATGGTAGCATGTACAGAGTGAACAGCAGCGGTCCTAGTACTGAGCCTTGTGGTACGCCATACTGAACTTGTGATCGATGAGACATCTCATCATTTACTGCTACAAACTGATAACGGTCAGATAAGTATGATTTAAACCATGCTAGTGCATTTCCCGTAATGCCAACATAATGTTCTAATCTATTTAAAAGAACGTTGTGGTCAATGGTGTCAAACGCAGCACTAAGATCGAGTAACACTAATAGCGAGATACAACCACGATCGGATGATAAGAGCAAATCATTTGTGACTCTAACGAGAGCTGTCTCGGTACTATGGTACGGTCTAAATCCTGACTGGAAATCCTCGCAGATATCATTTCTTTCAAGAAAGGAACACAGTTGTGAGGATACTGCCTTTTCTAATATCTTTGACAGAAAAGGTAGATTCGAGATCGGCCTGTAATTGACTAATTCTGTAGGATCAAGTTGCGTTTTTTTAACAAGCGGTTTAATCATAGCCAGCTTAAAGTTTTTTGGTACGTATCCTAGAGACAAAGATGAATTAATGATATTAAGAAGAGGATCTAGGACCTCTGGAAGCATCTCTTTCAGTAGCTTAGTTGGTATAGGGTCTAACATACATGTTGTCGATTTAGATGATTTAATGAGTTTAGTAAATTCTTCCTCTCCTATAGCAACGAATGAATCAAATTTTTCCTCAGGGAGGCTACAATGCACTGCCTGATGTGATACTGTAGTAGACGGTTGCATAGTTATAATTTTGTCCCTGATATTATCAATCTTATAAGTGAAGAAGTTCATAAAATCATTACTGCTGTGTTGCTTGGAAACTTCTGGGCTTGAAGCTTTATTTTTCGTTAGTTTAGCCACCGTTTCAAATAAATACCTAGGATTATGTTTATTTTCTTCTAATAGGGTTGAAAAATAAGCAGATCTAGCCGCTTTTAAAGCCTCTCTGTAAGTAATTGAGCTCTCCTTCCATGAAATGCGAAATACCTCTAGTTTTGTTTTCTTCCAGTTGCGCTCTATTTTTCTGGCTGCTCTCTTAAGGGCCTGAGTGTGCTCGTTGTACCACGGCGTTGGACTATTTTCTTTAATCTTCTTTAAGCGCAACGGAGCAACTGTGTCTAAAGTGCTGGAAAAGAGAGAGTTAAAAGTTTCTGTTGCAATATCGAGTTCTTCTAAGCTATCTGGGATGCTGAGATGATGAAACTGATCAGGAAGATTATTAATAAAGCAATCTTTAGTAGCAGAAGTGATAGATCTAACATATTTGAAACACGGAGTCGGCTTTGCAGCCTTGGCTAAGTGCAAATTACACGAGACTAGATAATGATCTGAGATGTCATCGCTCTGCTGCAGAATTTCAACGGCATCAACATCTATTCCATGTGATAATATTAGATCTAGAGTATGATTACGACGATGAGTAGGTCCTGACACGTGTTGTCTAACTCCAATTGAATTTACAATGTCTTTAAATGCCAATCCCAATGCATCTTTTTCATTATCGATGTGTATATTAAAATCACCAACAATTAGTACTTTATCTGCAGTCAATATTAATTCTGATAGAAAGTCCGCAAATTCTTTGATAAAGTCTGTATGGTGCCCTGGTGGCCTGTATACAGTACCCAGCACAAATCTCAAACGTGATTTATCGTTTACACTATATATTTTTACATTAAGCACCAATGCTTCAAAATAATTATATTTGAAACTTGATTTCTTAGTAGTTTTGAAACTATTACTATAAATTACAGCAACACCACCCCCTAACCAACACACCAGTATAACTATGTATGCAAAATGACAATAAAATAAAAAAAGTTAATTATATCACCCTGTGCTATATTGAAAGTGTAACCCCTCTGGTTCTACTCACACTGCTCAATTGGGATCCGAACTGAATTTCCGGCATGGGAGGCGGGCAAGGACGCTAAAGACCACAACCTCTAGTCAGTCGCTAGTGCACCTTTTGGGGCCTGGGGCCTCTGTTGTGCATGTCAACTAATCAATATGTAATTTATTATGTTTTTTTTTTTGTATCAGTGTTTATTTATTGGTCCTTATTTATTTCGTTTCAAATTCAGTTCCTCTGAATATTAATTAGAACCCCATTTCCAGAATAATTGGGACATTTTGTAAAATGCTAAAAAATCATTGTTCTCTTGAACCTTTATTTAACTGACAAATGTACAAAGAAAATATTTCCAATGTTTTCACTGACCAACTTAATTTTATTTTGTAAAAAGTTTTGATGGCTGCAACACACTCCACAAAAGTTGGTACAGAGGCATGCTTACATCACCTTTGTGATCATATCACATTAAGTATACTAATTGTTGCAGTTTTGCAAGTGGAATATTTGCCCAATCTTGTCTGATACAAGACAGCTGCCTGACCGATGCCTGACCGTTGTTCTCCTTTTCATGATGGGTCATACATTTTCAATAAAAGACAGATCTGGACTGCAGGCAGGCAGGTAGACAGACACATCCCTTTTATGGTGCAGACTGTCTAGAAACCACTCAGTTTTAGCATGTGCAGATTCAGAATGAGGCCTGGCATTGTCTTGCTTCCCAGGAAAGATGTCGTCTTTAGGCAGTTGGCAGTTTATGTCTCAATCAAAATATATGCCTCCATGTCAGTTATACCTTCACACAAATGCAAGTTACCCGTACCGCTTGCACTGATGCACCCCAATACTGCTCTTGCACCTGTCGCTGATGAAAGTGAAACAGAAATGTGATTTTTGAATTGTTTGACAATTGAATTTCCCCCAATTCATCCATTATGCAGTTCTTCAACTGTGTAATTGTACAGGGCCTTCATTGCCTTATTTTACACTTCATAATGCATTAGAGCTGAACGATTAATTGTTAAAAGATTGCGATCTCTATTCAAACAACCATGCAATCTCATTTCTAAATGATAACGATTCTCCTGTGTCTATTAAGCTTTTGACAAAATTACACCAGAACATTCAGATCTGAGTTTGCACTGCCACTGGCCCAAAGAAAGCAGTTGTCATGTATAGGTACGAAACAACTTCACAAACAGTCTTTTCAACCACACAGTAGGCCTATCGCTATTTTTGTGTTACAATTATTCATATTATCATAGAAGTACTAGGATAAAAGTTTATAGTTTGGATATAAACACTGATATCAACGTAAGCAATCAAAATAGAGCAAATCACCATTTTAAAAGTAACTTGAAGCTTCAAATAAAGATTGTGCCAATTATTTCGTAACGCCACAGCGTGGGGACAAGGGACTGTTAAAAATGTATTTGTCATTGAATCATTCATTCAAGAGATTTGTTCAAAAATGCTGATTCATCCAGTAATGAAACAAGTATCAAGAACATGAAACAAGTATTGAAGTATTTATATATATTTATCACTAATTCAAACAGTTTTTAAAAAATGATTAATTCAGAAATAATAAATAATTTTAAATAGACTGCAGAAGTTAACATTTTGTCAGAACCTCTAGTAAATTAAATGTTAATTTTAGTGCTGGGCAAAGATTAATCGAGATTAATCGCATCCAAAATAAAAGTTTGTGTTTGCATAATATATGTGTGTGTACTGTGTATAATTATTTTGTATATATAAATACACACATATGCATGTTTTGCATTTTTTTTTTATTTATATATAAATTATTTATATTTATATATAATATAAATTATGTATAAATATATATACAGTATATACATGCAAATATTTTTTAAATAAATACATGCATATGTGTGTATTTATATATACAAAATAATTATACACAGTACACACACATATATTATGCAAACACAAACTTTTATTTTGGATGCGATTAATCTTTGCCCAGCACTAGTTATTTTGTTTAGTTGTTTGTTGACAATCATGGGAGAATCGTGATCTCAGTTTGAAACAAAAAAAGCGTGATCGATTCAATTTATCCAGAAGACTGCAGACAGGCCAATCTAATACCTGCACTCTGTTGTTATGCAGCAATGCACTTGTAATCTGGGCAGTATGTGTCCTGCTGGAAAAATGCAGGGACGTCCCTGGAAAAGACGTGTCTGGATGGCAGCAAATGTGACGTCACAATTGTGTGTAAAGCCCACTGTTTCCAAAGTGCAGAGGGAGGGTTCATCGAGTTAAACTGTTCATGACACTTCTAGGTACTTCTTTCTCTGAGCAGGTCTGGTTTAAACTAATGCTATTATTACACTAGTGCGTTTTCGGTTTAAAACACAACATTTGCTATGGTTACGCCTGGCTTCCACACTAGTCTGTACAGATAAAACATTGGGATAATTCCGGTTCACGTGGCTGTGCAGAATTGATAAATAATTCTTTATTATACATTTTTAAGGCCAGACAAGTAGTTTGTTAAGGGTTGGTTTGTAAAGAAGGACTACACGTCTGCGCACATATATATACACTCACCTAAAGGATTATTAGGAACACCATACTAATACTGTGTTTGACCCCCTTTCGCCTTCAGAACTGCCTTAATTCTACGTGGCATTGATTCAACAAGGTGCTGAAAGCATTCTTTAGAAATGTTGGCCCATATTGATAGGATAGCATCTTGCAGTTGATGGAGATTTGTGGGATGCACATACAGGGCACGAATCTACCGTTCCACCACATCCCAAAGGTGCTCTATTGGGTTGAGATCTGGTGACTGTGGGGGCCATTTTAGTACAGTGAACTCATTGTCATGTTCAAGAAACCAATTTGAAATGATTCGAGCTTTGTGACATGGTGCATTATCCTGCTGGAAGTAGCCATCAGAGGATGGGTACATGGTGGTCATAAAGGGATGAACATGGTCAGCAACAATGCTCAGGTAGGCCGTGGCATTTAAACGATGCCCAATTGGCACTAAGGGGCCTAAAGTGTGCCAAGAAAACATCCCCCACACCATTACACCACCACCACCACCAGCCTGCACAGTGGTAACAAGGCATGATGGATCCATGTTCTCATTCTGTTTACGCCAAATTCTGACTCTACCATCTGAATGTCTCAACAGAAATCGAGACTCATCAGACCAGGCAACATTTTTCCAGTCTTCAACTGTCCAATTTTGGTGAGCTCGTGCAAATTGTAGCCTCTTTTTCCTATTTGTAGTGGAGATGAGTGGTACCCGGTGGGGTCTTCTGCTGTTGTAGCCCATCCGCCTCAAGGTTGTGCGTGTTGTGGCTTCACATACCTTGGTTGTAACGAGTGGTTATTTCAGTCAAAGTTGCTCTTCTATCAGCTTGAATCAGTCGGCCCATTCTCCTCTGACCTCTAGCATCAACAAGGCATTTTCGCCCACAGGACTGCCGCATACTGGATGTTTTTCCCTTTTCACACCATTCTTTGTAAACCCTAGAAATGGTTGTGCGTGAAAATCCCAGTAACTGAGCAGATTGTGAAATACTCAGACCGGCCCGTCTGGCACCAACAACCATGACACGCTCAAAATTGCTTAAATCACCTTTCTTTCCCATTCTGACATTCAGTTTGGAGTTCAGGAGATTGTCTTGACCAGGACCACACCCCTAAATGCATTGAAGCAACTGCCATGTGATTGGTTGATTAGATAATTGCATTAATGAGAAATTGAACAGGTGTTCCTAATAATCCTTTAGGTGAGTGTATATTCAAACGCGAATATATATAGACTAAACACGTGATGCGCTTGTCCACGCCATCAGCATTTTTGCGGGTCAAGGCTTGCACCTTGAAATCTAATTCAGGGTTTGCGTTCTTGAGCCACCAGGCACTGTTTTGTGCAGATGAGCGGGCCAGAGCGCGTTGAGTGTTTTCTGTTAGAACGATGTTGTGTTAGCGGCCCCTAAGTTAAAGGTCCCATTGCATGAAAATTTCACTTTATGAGGTTTTTTAACCTTAATATGAGTTTCCCCAGCCTGCCTATGGTCCCCCCAGTGGCTAGATGTTTTGATGGGTGTAAACCAAGCCCTGGGTATTTTTGAGAAAATGAAAGCTCAGTCGGTGAATCTAGAAATCTTCCCTTTATGTTGTCATAAGGGGAAAGGTTACCTCCCCTTTCTCTTCTTTGCCTGCAAAAAGAATTTGGCCCGCCCATGAGAAAATGAGCTGCGCGAGCGCGATATTGTTTTTTCCTCGAGAGACATCATGGCTTGCAAACGAGCGAAGCATGGCAGTTGCTCAGTGTTTGGATGTACAAATGAACACAAAAGTATTTTTTTAGTTCCTTCATCTGAGCCTCTGAAGAACCAGTGGGTTATGTGAATTTCTGATGTGTAATTGTTCAAGTTCAGACAGATAATCTTTCTCTCAAAGTCGTTCAATACTGTTTATGCATCAGTAAATCAAGCCAGTGACTAAACGATCTTCACGTTGTTTCTCTTAGTAGGGTGAACACAGTAACACTTTATTGGTAACACTTTATTTTACGGTGTCCGTGTTACACCCGTGTTAATTACATCCGTGTTAATTACTTAATTAATTACTTAGTAGTAGACGTTGTAATAACATGTAACTAAGTTATGGAAGAGCCTGTACTTACAGATTGTAATTACGCACATGTAATAGTCAGCTACTGTTACACATATGTAATAAGCCGAGTCGGTTACATGCGTGTTACAGACTTGGTACAGTGTAATTATATAAGAAAGTACTTAGTACTACACAATGTAACACAAGTACTTAGGCTACTAAGGTCGGGAAAAGCCTGCAGTTACACATGGTAATTTTGTACGTTCTGTAGCATAACACATATGTAACATAAAATAAAGTGTATCAAGATTGTACTTAAGTGCACTTCATGTGTATCTACATACCTTATCCATCTTAATTAACCCACTAGTTTACAGCTTAAATACATGCAGTAGCTTCTTAATTACATTAAAATTACAGAATGTTACACAGGTATAAGCTATGTATAATAAAGTGTATCAAGATTGGACTTAAGTGTACTTTGTGTATACATACCTTATCCATCTCTGCCTTAGTTTGATTTAAACTCACTAGTTCACAGCTTAAATACATGCAGTAGCTTCCTAATTACATTGCAATTACATAATATTACACAGGGATAAGCTACGTAAAATAAAGTGTATCAAGATTGTACTTAAGTGTACTTTGTGTATACATACCTTATCCATCTGTGCCTTAGTTTGATTTAAACTCACTAGTTCACAGCTTAAATACATGCAGTAGCTTCCTAATTACATTAAAATTACATAATATTACACAGGGATAAGCTACGTCAAATAAAGTGTATCAAGATTGTACTTAAGTGTACTTTGTGTATACATACCTTATCCATCTCTGCCTTAGTTTGATTTAAACTCACTAGTTCACAGCTTAAATACATGCAGTCGCTTCCTAATTACATTGCAATTACATAATATTACACAGGGATAAGCTACGTAAAATAAAGTGTATCAAGATTGTACTTCATGTGTATCTATAAACCTTATCCATCTCGGCTTGCTACATATGTGTAACAGTAGCTGCCTATTACATGTGCGTAATTACAATCTGTAAGTACAGGCTGTTCCATAATTTAGTTACATATTAATTACATTTTGTTTGGAGCCCGACCGATATATCGGCAGGCCGATATTAGACATTTTCCAAACTATCGGTATCGGCATTTATAACGGCCGATAAATGAATATTTAAAAAATAAAATAAAAGCGGACGAAACACCCTGCAACCATGTTATGAGTGTTGGCGCTGCATAGTTTGTCCACCAGAAGGAAGATCGCTAACATCAATGAGCTTGGAAATCACAACGAACGTATTCTGCCTAAATAAAGTAATGATTACTGTATTTATAACTAGCATATCTGTAGTTCCAGTCCCTGCATTGTAAAACGTAAGTTAGGCACGCGAGTGAACATTTAGACGTAGAGAAAAAGTATCAAACATAGCAGCTAGCCTGTGCATAAAAGTTAGCTTTTCTTTTACACGTGTGTGAAATCCAAGTGTGCGTTACTGTAGGGGTAATTAACACATGGTTACCGAGTCGATCGTTCCCTGGGATGCGTTTTCATGAAAATCGAATGTAAAGAGTTTTATCTCTAAAAACAGATTATCTTATAACGCTAGTCTATGGGGCACAGAGTAAGTAAAAGTAAATCGCTAGTTAATACCACTAACAAGGCTCAAAATAGCCTCACATTAACACGGTAGCATAATGAGGGTCCCTACATGCAAACCGAAGCATTGAGAACTTTGTAAGTATACAGACAGTTTAATAAGAAGATACTTTATAAAGACAGTACATTACGCGTTTACAGCCGTTCGTCATCTTGGAAAACAGTCTCGACTAATCGAGTCACGAACGCCGTGCTAAGTGAGCTGGTCAATAGGAATTACGTTTGTGAAATCTAACGTAGCACGGCGTTCGTGACTCGACTAGTCGAGACTGTTTTCTTAGATGATGCCTGTAAACGCGTAATGTACTTTATAAAGTATCTTCTTATTAAACTGTCTGTACACTTACAAAGTTCTCAATGCTTCGGTTTGCATGTAGGGACCCTCATTATGCTACCGTGTTAGTGTGAGGCTATTTTGAGCCTTGTTAGTGGTATTAACTAGCGATTTACTTTTACTTACTCTGTGCCCCATATACTAGTGTTATAAGCTAACGTTAATCTGTTTTTAGAGATAAAACTCTTTACATTCGATTTTCATGAAAACGCATCCCAGGGAACGATCGACTCGGTAACCATGTGTTAATTACCTCACATAATGTATTTAGTGCATCACTAAGTAGTAGATTTTAGAAGGCAGGCAGCAAATGATGATTGAAAATGGTTTGTTGTAGCTTGATGGAATAGATGGATAGAATTAGGAGTGACCTTTGTCTTGTTTAATAATAATACAAATGATGATGATAATAATAATATCATCATCATTGATTTTTTTTTAATTATAACTGTCAATATTAATAATAATAGTTGATTTTTTTTTTGTTCAAAGGACTTTAAGTTTCATATCTTAAGTTTGTATTTTTAATATACATTATATTTATCAGAACTTTAATATATTCTGTTCTGTTGT
Organism: Squalius cephalus; assembly: GCF_949319135.1. Classification (NCBI taxonomy): domain Eukaryota; kingdom Metazoa; phylum Chordata; class Actinopteri; order Cypriniformes; family Leuciscidae; genus Squalius; species Squalius cephalus. The sequence continues at coordinate 23,877,159 of NC_137129.1, forward strand.
GACAATAAAGTTAATAAAAAAAAAAAATGTTTTAAACTGCATTATATTATTTTAGTAAGGCTGAGGACTCTTAAATAACTACAAATAACTAATGTTAGGGAAAATCTGTTCATGTTTTGTTACACGTTTCTGGATTTAAAAAATATATATATATATCGGCCGATATACCAAATATTTGTATCGGTATCAGCCTTAAAAATCCTTTATCGGTCGGGCTCTAATTTTGTTACATGTTATTACAACGTCTACTACTAAGTAATTAATTAAGTAATTACTCTGTAACACGGACACCGTAAAATAAAGTGTTACCAAATAATCTTACTTAAACTGTGATTAATATATATATATATATATATATATATATATATACAGAAAGCGATCAAAGAACAATCCCTTTCCAATCGCCCAAGCTGTTAATCTCACAGTGCGAGTTTATATGGACACTTGCCAAAACTCGTTATGAAATCAGTGACGCTGTTACACTGCACAACGAAGCTCTTACTGTACTTACCTCATGTTTACATTGGTGAAAGCATTAGTGAGAGTGCAGAAACTGCGTTGCAATGATAATATCTTCATTCACGTGATCAACAGGCTGTCATCTGCTCAATGCTCATCACTGCAATCTTTTATGTGATGGGAATAGATCTAAATACTTAAAAAACTTCTCACGATTCGTTAATCCTGATAGCTGTAATAGTAAAAACATATAATAGCTGTAATAGTAAAAGTTTCCGAGAGAGTTCCACATGTAATGCTACATATTTCATATGCAAGCATGTCAGCCAATCACAGCAGTGGGCGTTTACACTGAAGGCTCACGCCCCTTAAAACAGAGCGTTCAAATCAGAGGCTAAAATCAGGCTAGAAAATATGCCTTTTATTTCTAAATTATAACAACTTTTGATCTAAAAAACATACTAACATTATAAGGGCACCCCAAGAAACATTCTAAAATAATAAAATAATCCATGCAATGAGACCTTTAATAACTAATGATCTTTGCAACGGAAGTGAATCAATCAATCAAAACTAACTTTAACTGGACAATAACTTAAAGCTGCAGTCGGCAAGTCTGGCAGATTGGGCCCCTCATGCCCCTCCCCCACTACCAGCGAGTACCCTCCCATCGAGGTCGTGCTCATCAGTGCGTGTGTACCTGATTTTCTGTGAACGCGTCCGTCTCCTCAGCATCGATCAACACCATGGACTCGGAGGTAGGCTGCCCTGGCTAATCTATCCATAGATAGCAATAACCGAGGAATTGGAAGCTTGTTAGTGGATTTTATCTCCGCCATCATGCTTCGTGCAATCTTCAGGCGAACTTCAGGCGTGTCGTGTGCATGTGATATTGTAACGTGCGCGAGGGAGGGGGGATCTGTGGCGTGTGCACGACCTGTGATTGACAGTCAGATCTCACACCCCCCTGCGCTGATTGGACCTGATGATCCGGGAGCGGTGGATTTTTGCAAAACAAATAACACGCTCCAGGTGGAGTTAGAAGCTCGGGTTTTTTTCTAAAACCACCTTATTTATGTTGTTCTGTCGGATTATAGTGTCGATTTCACTGAATATGATCAAAAAAATGTTGCCGACGGCAGCTTTAATTCTAAGCTGCTGTAAAGCCAAAACAATCTCTGTTACTGTAATTTCCTATTATGACTGTAAAGCTGCTTTGACACAAACTATTTTGTTAAAAGCGCTATATAAATAAAGGTGACTTGACTAGTCCGGAGTTTTCGACCCTCGAAGACTGAGATTTTTGGAAACGCTGCAGACCACGTTTTAGTTTGAAAACTCCAGGATTGTGTTTTACTGTAGATGGACCATAAACGGAGACTTTTTAAAATTAAGACGTGGCTGCCCACATTTGCTCCCTGATTGGGCCTTCTGGATCATTGCGTATCCTTCCCTGATTCGTCAAGCCCCTATCATATGACCATTATGCTACCGGAACACGACAATAACAGACCAGCCTTGACAACTGTAAACAATAACATGGACATGAAACTGCAAGCTTTGCTGACTTTGTTGTCCTTTTTAGCAGCCATTGTGCAGTTAACTCTGCATTATAATACTGCAGCTGCCTACATGCGCAAGAGGCAAGCTATTATTAGAGCAATCGGCAACAATCTGCAAAACTTCATGCCCAGTGTGCGTGAATGGTTTTCGGTCATGTAGTATGGGTGGAGATCTTTTCTGAAACACTGGAAAACCAGTATGTACAAGGATAGCCTAAATGGTAGCATCATGGTACCAACAAAACCTGATTGGACTTAGTTTTGTCTACTTGAAATGAATCCTGTAACCCTGATTTTGTTCAGCTACCATGGTAGCTGATGTTTCATATCACCTTGTTATTTCAACTCCTAAAGTCAGATTCTTATAAATTCTAAATTGTCCTAAATCTGAATCATCCTAAGTCTCAAATTTTTTGGTATATGTTGCAGGCATCAAGTAAGGGATAATGTACATCCCGCCAGCTGTTATCGCAGAATAAATTCTGAGAGGGTGATAGAAGACTGATCACCTTGAATTGTCTTGTATCGTCCTCAAGAGATATATTTTGCATATTTATTATCCCACTTAAACAGCTACTTCTCACATATGTAAATAATTGGACACAAAATATTGATTTTTGTTGAAATTTTTTATTAGCTCACAAAGTGCAAAGCTTCCGCAAAGGAAACTAGCAAGCAGCTTTTAGCCAAGATGACAGAACAAGACAACTAAAACTTTTATGGGATAAAGTGAGTCATTCCACAAATTACATTTCTTTTCACCACATTAATAATTATGGGGACAATATATATTGAATTACTTTTAAACTGTTTTAACGCTTCCCTGGCATTGACTTAAATTTCTAGCTTTCTGTGTTTTCACTGTTATACGGTAGGGGGAGCTATGACTTGATAAAAATGCTATTTTCTCAGCTTTTTGCTAACATTTTTTTATTTTTTTTTTATTAAACTTACCCAAATTTTTTATACAAAAAAAGAATGCTTTAAACGAGAATAAAACTTTTTTTTTTTTTTTTTTTTTTTTTTTTTTTTTTTTTGTTTAAAGCAGAGGCTCTGTTCTTTCTTTTGATATATTGCATATTCAGATATTTATACAACAAAATATACTGGGGGCCATAACATTTTTGTGAAAATGATCAAAAATGCTGGCGGTGGCTAGCAACTTTAAAAAAAAAAAAACGCTGGTGAGGAAAGAGTTAAATCTTTACTGTTTATTATATTATAATCCATTAACGTGTACAAAACAATCATCCTGGCAAAAAGATGAACACAGCAACAATATCACAGCACTAGTAATACTGAAGTCCTCCGATTTCATTGTTAAGAGAATCGATAAATATAACAGAGACACAAGATGGCAGCTGCTGCATTTGAATGAAACAAGCAAGAGCAGAAACCCTGATGGGTAGTATGATATTCAGCATGCTATTGAGAATGGTTGTCATTCAGGGAATAACACCTTGGAATGTTGTGACTTACCAGTCAGAATCAAGTATTCCAGTGAGCCGTGTAATAATTTACAATAATGTATATCAATGCAGTTGATTAGCCAAAACATATACTCTAATATGCTGAGTATCCATGTGCACTCAGAATAATTAACTTGCTTTCACACAGAAAGATTGACATAAATAATTAAGTACTAATTATTCTGACTCATTCAAACTCACATTCATAATTTGGTTACAATATGATTCCTTGCCATGGTGCTGTACAATACAGTGAAACTGTACAGCGGTTTAAAAACAAAGTACTTTTTGGGATTATGTGTATAATTATTTGGATTAGAATTTGGGGCTACACAATCTTTTAGAAACCTGTAGTAATTATCTGTATTTGCATATGTGTGTAGGCAGGAAGTGATGGTCAGAGTATCGGGAACTGCCCATTCTCTCAGCGGCTCTTCATGGTCCTGTGGCTGAAAGGCGTGACCTTTAATGTGACTACTGTTGACATGAAGAGGTTGGTGATTCTGTGCAACTCAAGCAGACATTCACAAACCTGAAGCAGTTAAATAAAGTTATCATTTCAAGTATGCAGGGAAACCTAGCATATTGCTGTTTCAACCTAGTAGTATGCTACATTGTTGTCACAGTATTCCAGAAATTAAAATTGTTGGTCCAATAAAAAAAAAGAGATTTGCATTCATGCTGGAAATGTAAGGTCAAGTGCATTGTATTGTGGGATTAGAGCAGTGTGCTTTTGGCAAATCAAATTTTGGCAGGTCATCCGTGTATTCCATCCATGCAGAAAATTGCCACAGAATGCATACAGCATTTTTCAAAAGTAGTGCTATTCCTATTTCTCTGTTTTGTGACTAGGAAGCCAGACATTCTTAAAGATCTGGCCCCTGGTGCTCAGCCCCCTTTCCTGCTGTACGGTACAGAGGTGAAGACGGACACCAACAAGATAGAAGAGTTCCTGGAGGAAACCCTCTGCCCTCCTAAGTAACTTCATTAATGCATGCTTTATTTCCCTTCGTTCTGTGGCTCCATGTATCACTGTGCTTGTATTTGTATTCTGTCTCATTATGTTTACTAACTGTCCTCCTCTTCTTCATCCCTCTCTACGACACAGATACCCACGGCTGGCAGCTCGCAATCCTGAATCTAACACTGCAGGCCTTGATGTGTTCTCAAAGTTTTCAGCCTACATTAAGAATTCAAATCCTCAGATGAATGAAAGTGAGTGCAAGAATGCTTCTGTTTGTTTTTATTCATTTATTAAAAATATGCCCAGTATTAAGGTTCAGTTGTGAGATTCACAACCGACTGACCAGCTGTAAACAGACAGTAGCCTATTGTTTCATTTTGTCTGTCAAACTTAATCCAAATCCAATGTTCCTGGATTACAGATTTACACTACAGACTGTGAACAGACTGCTCTGAAATCACCCCCTATACCCTCAAATAGGCCATTATTTGAGGGGACAGCCATTTGATATGGTGTCCGAAACGCTCAATGGTGTTTTAAGCCCCCAATGGCTCCTTAGAGGCAGCTAACCCTACCCTCAACCTTAAACCTACCCATGCCCTCGCTGCCTGGAAGGCGCCGTTGGGGGCTTAAAACACCAAACACCGTCCGAAACCATAGTGGACGTTATCGAGTGCACTCATTCTGTCCCACGTTCTGCACCACAATAAGGAGTGTACAGCCGATGTCTGAATTCACTCTCTCGTTTCATTCACTCCTTTGAGTGAACTGTATTAGTGGACTAGTGATTGAGGGTTTAGAGGCGATTCTGGATTCAGCCTATTTTTTGTGTTTCTCCCTAATCAAACACACCTGATTCTAATTATCATCTCATTAGAAGAAACTCCAGGACCTCAAATGGGTGTACAGTTGACCGATGGACACACCCATATTAAAATATTTTTAAATGTATAAAAATATCAGAACCTTTGCATCTTTAATGTAAACATTACAACCTATGCAGTGCCACTAAAAACCAAAGTGACATTTTAGTCAGAAAGGACAGTCTTGGTCTTATCAGACCATAACACATTTTTCCACATGGTTTTGGGAGAATGGATATATGTTTTTGTAAAGTTAAGTCGGGCCTGGATGTTTTTTATTCAGAAAGGGCTTGTCACATGTCGGAGGCAACCATTACTTTCCAAAAAAAAAGCTGCAACTTTTAATGTTGCTGTAGGTCTCTTGACTGCTTCCCTGACTAGTTTTCACTTAGTCTTCTCATTAATTTTGGAGAGATGCCCTTTTCTTGATAATGTTACTGTTGTACCATACTTTCTCCACTCTTTGAGGACTGTCTTCACTGTGTTCCATTGTATATCTAATGCCTTAGAATTTTTTTTGTAGTCCTCACTGGAGCGATACCTTTTAACAATGAGATCCCATTGATGCTTTGTAAGCTCTTTGTGGCCCATGGCTCTTGTAGTAGCATGCTACCAAGAAGATGTCAGAAAAATCTTACTAGAACAGCTTCACATCAGGTGCAGACAGGTGTGTACTATTTTGCATGAGTTTGATGATTAGTTAATTCAGAAAACAGCCACATGGCAATTTATAAAAGTGTGCAGTGCACACTTGTGCAGTTAGGTTATTTTAAGTATTTGTTTTTATCTTTTTTCTCTGAAACGTGTCACTTTTCGGTGGCATTACATAGGTTGTAAATTTTATATTAAATGTGTAAAAGTGCAGAAATGATTTATCTTCATTTTTACATCACACAAATCAGCTGTTTAACGGGCATGTAGACTTTTTATGTGCAACTACAATCTTCTCTTTTAGGAAAATATATTTAAAAAATATTGATTATTTCATCTCCTGCTCATTGGCATGTAAAAATTTAGATCCAGTAAATTGCTTTCTAGAATGAGAATGTTCCTCCCCTTAACACCACATCATTCTAAGTGACATGGGATAAAAGGTATAACAACCAGGATGAGCGTCACTACATTTTGGGCCCGTCCCAATACCCACACTTGCAGTTTTGGTGCAGACAACAGGAAGTAATTGCTGTCCTAGGTTGGAAAAAATGCCAAAGCTCAGTGCCCTTAATCCACATTAAATTCACAGTATCTCTAATACTTCGTCGGAGCTGTATTTGAGGCTAAGTGTATCCCATTATTCATCATGTTCAGGAACTCACTTGCCACCGAAATTGTGCAATGTCGAGGAAAAGTTTACAGTGTAAGTTAAAGTAATTAGATATTACATAAAATTTGGTTGTAAAATGTAAAGTGTTGCACATTTTATTGGTCCAGAGATTAGTGCATATTTTGTCAAATGTTTTTTTATCACTTAATTAGAAGCACCACAAGTGTGGTATGTGTGGAGATGCTTCCAGAGGTCATAGATCCTCTTCTTAATATCATTAATTCATCTTTATCATTAGGATACATACCAAAAACTTTTAAGCTGGCTATGATTAAACCGCTTGTTAAAAAACGCAACTTGATCCTACAAAATTAGTCAATTACAGGCCGATCTCGAATCTATCTTTTCTGTCAAAGATACTAGAAAAGGCAGTATCATCACAACTATGTTCTCTTTGTTGAAAGATTTTCATTCAGGATTTAGACCGTACCATAGTACTATAGACAGCTCTCATTAGAGTCACAATCACAATGCTCTTATCATCCCATCGTGGTTGTAATCTCTCTATTAGTGTTACTCGATCTTAGTGCTGCATTTGATACTACTGACTACAACATTCTTTTAAATAGACTCGAAAATGATGTTGACATTAGTGGAATTGCATTAGCATGGTTTAAATCATACTTATCTGACCATTATCAGTTTGTAGCAGTAAATGAAGAGATGCCTTATCGATCTAAAGTTCAGTATGGCATACCTCAAGGCTCAGTGCTAGGGCCTTTGTTGTTCATTCTGTACATGCTACCCTTAGGAGATATCATTAGGAATCATGGTATTAGTTTTGCAGTTTTCTGATGATACTCAGCTCTATATTTCTTCACGCCATAACGGAATGCATAGTTGATATAAAAAACTGGATGACTAGTAATTTCCTACTACTTAATTCTGAAAAAAACAGAGATTCTAATTATTGTACAAAAAACGTACTCATGTAACAACCTAAAATACTGTCTAACACTTGATGGCTGCTCTGTCAAGTCTTCATCGTCGGTTAGGAACCTGGGTGTGCTCTTTGAAAAAGTCACATGTCTAGTATCTGTAAAACCGCATTTTTCCATCTTAAAAATATATCTAAATTATGTCATATGCTCTCAATGACAAATGCGGAACAATTAGTTAATGGGTTCATGACATCAAGGCTAGATTATTGTTATGCTATTTAGGGGTGTGACGGTTAGCATATAACCGTGAGACCGACGGTTATAGTTGAACACCGTCATTACAACTCTATAACTGCCAAAACCGTGTTATTAAAATATTTTTTACAAACATTTTTTATCATAGAGAATGTTTAAATACTAATTAAAAACAATTGTTAACAGTCTGTGTTATTAATGGTCTACGTCGTTTTCAACTGTATTTGATTCTTTGCCAAGCGACCGCCAATCATTTGAGATAGAAATAAAAGCTATGATATAGTGATGTGCCATCATTATGAGATTTATTAAACAAATGAAAAACATTTGCTATAATAAACATTAGCAATGAACATTTGCAATCGGGAGACATGGTTTTTACCACTTAATAAAGTTTTGTTTTGTAAATCGTCAGACATGATTTTTACCACTTCATTAAGTTTTGCTTTGTAGAAAGCATTTCTTTAAAGCGAATTTCGTTTTTTCGTATTTAATAAATAAAAAGCAATATAACCGTGACATTGAGGCTCCGATGCGCCGCATTTACTTGCATTGCATTGTGAAGTTGAACTAGAGTGCATCTCATCGTAAATGAATGAAACTCAGCGTAGGCCTATGCCTCATACATTAGCATTAAATATCTTTGCTGCATCCTTTCTAGAACAGACAAAGGCTCTATTGCGGCTCGCATCAGCAGAGCATTGCATCGTCCATAGACCGCAAAACAATCAGCGGATGGCGGGCGGGTGCGGCTTTGAAAACTGGTCAAAAAACGTTGGTGCGGATGATGATGAGTTTTGTGATGCGGTTGCGGATGAACTAATACCCCCATCCGCGTATCTCTATTGATAACAACATTGAACACTACACAAATATAAATTTTATTCAAACTAAGTTGTCCTGTAACATACGAACGTCGCAAACCCCCCCCCCCCCCCCCCCCCCAACAACACACCTGTTGGCTCCCTATTAAAAATCGTATACATTTTAAAATATTGCTAATTACTTACAAAGCACTAAATGGTTTAGCTCCCCAGTACTTGAGCGAGCTCTTAACGCATTATAGTCCTTCACGTCTATTGCGATCTCTAAATTCCTGCCAGTTGATAATGCCTAATATCAAAATCGACTGCTAGCGGTAGATGATTTCCCTATTTAGCACCAAAACTTTGGAACAGTCTTCCTAATATTGTCTGGGAAGCAGACACACTCTATCAGTTCAAATCTAGACTAAAAACACATCTCTTTGACCTAGCATACACATAACACATTATGGACTTCTATAAGTCAATGTTAGGCTGCATAGATTAGGTCAGCCAGAACCGAGAACACTTCCCATAAATCCTGATGTACTTGTTACATCATAAGAAGGATTGCATCTACGCTAATATTAGTTTCTCTGTTTATCCTGAGGTTTACCGCAGTCCGCCAGATCCAGGCCGTATCCAGATCTGATGAATGACCTGCGCCTGAACCCGACGACAACGCAGTCCTGAAGTGTCAACTAGTCTCTCCCCTTTAGTTTCTTTTTAGTTTCACGCTCTTGCTTTCTTCAGTTGTAGTGAGTGAGTGTAATAGAGCACGCAAGCAGAGAGAAATGGTTCGATTGGCTGAGTTTTGAGATTGAGTGTGTTTCATCATGCCCCATTTTCTGTGTTTAATGTGGACAAATTTTGTGTCGCTGGAACCATGTCACATTTTACCTGATTAAGGCCTGTTCACACCAAGAAGAATGTTTGGTGCAAAAATTTGATGAGATAAAAATTTTAATTTGAATGAACAACAGGTTACGTTCAGACCAATACAAACATTAACACGCCGACAATGCAGCAATGTTCTAATCTCATTTCCATCGTACTGCGAAGAAAACCAATAAGAATCAACTTGGTGATGCTCACAAACAGACTATTTCAGTGACAGTGAATAGCAGAGGAAGTATCCAGACCCAACTCTCTTTCTCTATACTCTTGTACTTGTTTGATAAACATCATAGCGAGAGAGAAAAAAATTGAATAGCTGTTTGAAAACATGTAAATGCTGTTTGATTTTGTTTCTTCTCTGTGACAACCAGGTGTCAGAAATGCGTTTTATTGCAACGTTATGAACAATGAACACACAAAGGAAATTATACAAATATCAATCATAGCAAATCAAATACTGAGACAAACTTTAAAAACAAAGAAAAAAATGCAAATAGTGTATATTAGACATATTATCCCTCTGTTTTCTGCTGTATTTCTGCTTTTTCTATAAGCGCTACCTACTGTCAGAGACTAAAATTGCATTTTCCGCTTTGGTCTAAACAGACAAATCGCATGTAAAATTCGGGCCAAACTTGTGTGCTGGTGTGAACAAGTCACTGTGGATACCAAATAGCACCTGTATCTGAATAGCAATGACAAATAGAAAATTATGGTTTTATAAGCTTTTGGGTGTATTAGCTATTTAAAGTGCGACAAAAGCCCCCTTTCAATAGGAAATCCATCAACACAGACAAGGAAATTTTTAAATGAAGTTTCTTTGTGCAGATCTGGAGAAGGGTTTACTGAAGGCCCTGAAGAAGTTGGATGACTATCTGAGCTCTCCTCTACCGGATGAGATAGATGAGAACAGTGCTGATGATGTCACTTCCTCCACCCGCCCCTTCCTGGATGGTCAGGAGTTCACTCTGGCCGACTGCAACCTGCTGCCCAAGCTACACATCGTCAAAGTGAGACAGACACTCAACGGACTGATCCTTAAACAAAAGAGTTTCAGAATCAAATGCTTAGCTTCTCTTTTCCTTCCTTTAGGTTGTGTGTCAGAAGTTTCGAGGTTTCTCCATCCCTCGCTCTCTGACATCTCTGTGGCGATACCTGGATGCAGCGTATGCCAGAGAGGAATTTTCTTCCACTTGCCCTAGTGATGAGGAGATACACGTGGCCTACTCCTCTGTTGTGAAGGCACTCAAATAGAAGGACACACACACACACACACACGCATTCTCTTTCCAGATTATCGTAGTGTTTCAAATGTTTCCTTTATGTCTCAAGCTCCTAAGGTTGTTTGCACCAGTAGGGTTCTGAGGTCTCACTTTTAAACTAAATGTGGTCTTATAGTTCATATTTTTTAAAAGCACCTGAACTGCAGAGGTCAAGTTCCTTTCAATAGTGGTTCTTTTTCAGTATTTTTCATGTTGTGTGGGCAAGTGCTTTGCTAGCAGTTACAAACAGGATATTGTTGCCTCATTGCCCCATTCCCCTGTCCCTCCCTCTCGCTGTCATTATCTGGATTATGTAACATGAGAGCTTTTCACTTACATCTTCTTGAGTCGCATGCATTTCATAAACTGGTTTCCAAGTTGTCCAAACTGCCCTTACATAGATTATGTTACAAAATCATAGAAGTATCTTAAAAGTATTCCTTATAAATCATGTTTTATATTTCCCAATCTTCTAAAGTCATACATTATGTGAGATGGACAAACTAAAATATAAGTAATTATTCACTGAAAATCTTTTAAATCAGGTAGCATCCCCAAACAACAGTCTTAATATATCGTAGTTGTATGTGCATATCGGAGTCACTAGAACAGTGCTTCTCAAACCTGTCCCTGGGACTCCCCACCACTGCACATTTTGTATGTCTCTCTCACCTAAAACAACTGATTCAACTCATCAGCTCATTAGTAAAGACTGCAAGAATTGAATTGGTTGTGAGGGAAACATCCAAAATGTACAATGGTTTGAGAAGCACTGCACTAGAATATGCTTCAAATATCACTGTCAGTTTCCACACTGAAAACACTGTGTGAAGTGTATGCAGGTTTGTTGCTTTCTACAAGAGAAAACCATTAACGGCTGCAAGCAAAAAGTTTGTGGGCATGAATTTGTTTATATTTCAAGGAAATACTAAAGGTATCTACACTCACTGGCCACTTTATTAGGTACACCTTGCTAGTATTTTGTTACTTGGCAGGATGGATCCATGCTTTCATGTTGTTTACGCCAAATTCTGCCCCTACCATCTGACAGCAGAAATCGAGACTCGTCAGACCAGACAATGTTTGTCCAATCTTCTATTGTCTAATTTTGGTGAGCCTGTGTGAATTGTAGCCTCAGTTTCCTGTTCTTAGCTGACAGGAGTGGAATGCTGTAGCCCATCTGCTTCAAGGTTCAGAGATGCTCTTCTGCATACTTCAGTTGTAACAAATGGTTATTTGAGTTACTGTTGCCTTTCTTTCAGCTTGATTTTATTTATTTTATTTCATCGCTTAAATCACCTTTCTTCCCCATTCTGATGCTCAGTTTGAACTTCAGCAGATCATCTTGACCATGTCTACATGCCTAAATGCATTGAATTGCTGCCATGTGATTGGTTGATTAGATATTTGCATTAACAAGCAGTTGAACAGGTGCACCTTATAAAGTGGGATATAAATGTGTGGCTTTTTAGTGTTTAATTTGAGTTTCAGTTTAAGTTTAGTCATAGGAGTTGATGAAATTTTCTTTCAAGGGACCATCATTAACAGGTTCAATGCTGTTTTATATTTTAGTCTCGTCTGCCTTCTTTAAGTTGATTCAGTTTTCAAGAGGACCTTAAATATATTTTATATACTGTATATGTAGTATCTGTATACCCAGCCCTCTTCCAGTGCACTTCTGTTTTCACTTCCTCTTAACCGCTTAATGCTCATTTCTAAACATCTTAATCTGCACTTAAATGGACAACACAACATCATATATTGGTTAGTGGGGATTTTATTGATTAGATGAATTATACAAAGAGCCCCCCCCCCCCCCCCCTTCATTTCTAAAATTGTTATTCAGCAGATTATAATAAAGATTAAATAAAGCATTTAGTGTGGAGTAGATTTTTTTCTTGATCCTTCATGTTTAGATATTGCCGGTTTAAAAACTTCCATTAAAATAAAATGTTTACTGAAAAGTACAACATATTTAAAATATAGAGTATTTAATTCAAAGATTGAAAAATTTTTTTATAAAAAAAATATATATTTAAAAAGAACAGAAAACTTATGTTGTGCTCTATAGAAAAGGAACTTGCTCTATAATATGACCTGTTCATATGAAAATATGTATTTATTTTTCTAGAATTAATAAAAAAGTTATTACCTAGTTATTCTACTATTGTTAGTTTTTAAAGCAGAAAATGCAGGCACTTCCGTTCAAGCATGCTGCATGGAGGTGCATAATTGGACTTATAGTTTCAGTTGTGTGTGCATTTCAAATTTAAGCTTTATAGATGCATTGGTTTTATACAGATTAACTAGTCTTGGTATATAATTGTGTTTGTTAATATAAGGCTTTGTTGGTAATGTTGTCAGCACCTCCTGTAAGAATAGACCTCACTCATCCCAGCTGGAGAAAGAGGGCCAGACTGCAGAGGCTCAGTGCTGCTCCTGTCCAGCGGGGGGAGCTGATGGTTGCAGAGATCCGTGTCACAGCACTTATTAGTGTAATTGAAGTTAAGTCCTGCTGCATGTTTCTCTCCACTCAGGTCACACTGTGATGGCAGGGCACAGCTCCTCTCGTACAGAACAATGCACACTGACCCTGGATGCACACAAACATGACATCTCATTTCTGATGCAGGGGCTGATATATTTTAATATACTTCTCTTGGTTCATTTTAAAAGTACATTCCTGGTATTTATTATAGTTTCAGCACCTATATTTAAAATATGTGATGGTGGAAGTCTGATCCGAGCATTTGCACCAAAGAAAATGAGTCCTATGGTGCACATTAATTGAGAGTAAAGAAAAGAGCGTAGAGAATGAAGAACAGCCAGGCAATGCACTATCGATAATGCAAAAAAGGCAAAAGGTCATGCAAACGTATTTGAGCAAACATGGTTCACAATTCCATCACTCACGGTGCGAATTTATGAGCGGAGATACACAGATGTATCCTTCCCTCGCATCCTAAGGGGGTGGAGCTAAGACGTGAGGAAAGGAAGCGAATAAAGGAAACATCTCTGATTACCTAACATAACCTTGGTTCCCTGAAAGGAGAAAACAAGACATTGCATCACGCTATGGGGTTTCCCCTCCTTTCTCGAATATACTGAAGCCTTATGAAATCTCACGTTTGAGAATTCACTCGCCAATGGCGTTCAAGTGTATAAACTAGAGGCGGGTTCCCCGCTCTATAAGGCAGTGCTGGAGGCCATTGCCTCAGAATCTTTGAACTGATGCAGAGCGCAGGTTACAAGAGCAAGTCGCACAAGCATTATATCACTGCAAACACATCACAGAGTAAAGGACGGCGGACTCGCCAGCGTCCTTGATTAACCAGTCACTGCCAGCATTCATGCCAGCGCTTGTTTCCAGAGGCTGCATTAACAGCAGGCATTCGGCACCACAGACAATTGGTGAATGAACAATGTGGGTGACGGCACTATCGCCTAGCAACGTTTATCCCAGAGTATTATTTGACATCACAGTGTGCCGGTGCCGAATAATGCAAACAGCAGCAACGCCGGCACTATCGAATAATGTTGCAACAAGTGGCAAGCTTGCCCATGCTGTGCGGTTAATGGAGGCGGTCGTGCCGACACCATTATTGTATTGATGTCTTGCGCAGCGGTGATGCCTGTGCTGGTATGAACATAATACAAGCAGGGTTATTCCAACGCTAGCCCGATGAAGAGCAGTGACTGGAACAATATTAGCAATATAAACTCAGCAGCATGCCTATTGGCTTGTATAGTCTACAGTGCTATGCATAAGTTTAGACACCCATGCTAAAGTTGACTAAAAAGAGGAATAAAAAATCATCTTTTGGAAATTGAACTTAATGCCTTAATTAAAAAAATTAGGAAAAATCCAACCTTTAAGGACACCAATTTTCTTTGTGAATGAATAATGTATCGTAAATAAATAAATGTTCTTCCTTAAAATACAAGGTGCATAAGTTTGGACACCCCTATGTTAAATTCCCATAGAGGCAGGCAGATTTTTATTTTTAAAGGCCAGTTACTTCATGGATCCAGGATACTATGCATCCTGATAAAGTTCCCTTGGCCTTTGGAATTAAAATAGCCCCACATCATCACATAGCCTTCACCATACCTAGTAGGGGTGTAAATCGGACAGTTCATCACGATACGATACGATATCGATTCTCTCAGCCAGCGATACGATATTTTCCGATACTTCAAAAAATTCCACGATACGATTCGATTCGATTCGATTCAGGGCTATATCGATCGATTAATCGATATTTAGATATTATGTTCACACAACCAGTTATGTTTTTATTAACTCACAAATGCAACCAAAATATATAACATGAACGTTTAATTAAACTCTTTGAAAATTGCACACCCTCTCCCAGTTGGGACATTTATAACAGAAGTGGTCATTTGCAAGTACTCCGTTCTTGTTCATTTTCATAAATCATGTTTTTTATTATTATTGTGCATTCCAAGTAATATCAATCAAACTGCAGCTGGGTTGTTTTGATTAATAATAATAATAACAAGTTAAAAAATACAGGTAAATTACAAAATTAAAGTTAATTGAAAGTATGCTTTAATATGTTAAAAGTTTTTTTTTTTTTTTTAGCAGAGCAGATACATTCACATTTCATCTTTCTGAGTCAAACAAAACCAAGTAATTGCTATGATAAATAATACAACACTCGGTTAATCTTCATAACGTTAATCTCCTCAACTGACATAGACGCCTGACAAACTTTGTTGTTGTGATAACGTACACGCAGTACAGAGAGCTTTTCCCTCACGACTAAACGACTAAACGAGCTGCTTTAGTAAGGTTCCGTGAAAATGTTTCAGGTTTTATTTTCCTTTTACGCCCTTTAGAAGATATCACGAGTTCATTGAAATTATCCATCCTCGATCACTTTTAGTCAGCTTTGACGAAACTCCTCTTAGCCAGCGCGTCTTTTCAAAGTGACATCTGACCTACTGCGCGCTGAGTCGCTAAAACGGACTTATCGTGTTGTGTTCACCAACAAGGGTGCGAGTGCTTGTCTGTTTCTGCTGTAAAACATGAACTCGCGATGCCTTGACAGCGGACAATACCGACTTTTGTGAAAAAAAAGTTTAGTCAGTCTTGTCAGGCGTCTTTTTCAGATGAGGAGATTAACGTTACACACCGGCAGGCGGTTGGTGAGTAAACGAAAATGTGCGCTTTGGCGGAAGGATTTTACGTGAGAATGTGGAGGTGTCAAAATAAACGTGTATATCGATATTTTAAGTGTGGAATCGATGCATCGTATCGTTAGACGTTATCGATGCATCGATCCATATCGATGTATCGTTACACCCCTAATACCTAGAGATTGGCATGGTTTTATTTCAGTTAGCCTAATAGCTGGGTTGATTTGCATTGAGAGATGATCTTATGGAAAGTACTCCATGCCAATCTCAAGGTATGGTGAAGGCTATGTGATGATGTGGGGCTATTTTAATTCCAAAGGCCAAGGGAACTTTATCAGGATGCATAGTATCCTGGATCCATGAAGTAACTGGCCTTTAAAAATAAAAATCTCCCTGCCTCTATGGGAATTTAACATAGGGGTGTCCAAACTTATGCACCCTGTATTTTAAGGAAGAACATTTATTTATTTACGATACAATATTCATTCACAAAGAAAATTGGTGTCCTTAAAGGTTGTATTTTTCCAAAAAAAAATTAATTAAGGCATTAAGTTCAATTTCCAAAAGATGATTTTTTATTCCTCTTTTTAGTCAACTTTAGCATGGGTGTCTAAACTTATGCATAGCACTGTATTTCTCTCATTACCCTGTGCAACTGTGCAGGGTAAAAAGTTGTTTTACAAATGTATAGCAGTAGTCTTCTCTTCAGCTGTTGCACAACTGTGCTCCATACTTCAAATCTAGAGCGGCTGCAAAAAGCTGCACAAAATCTCTGCATTTTCTCATGTATCCTGCTTTGTTGGGGGTTATTTCATGTGTATTACATGTGCAGCAGCATGTCTTACATGCTCACAGCAATGTGTTTGAATGTATTGGCAGTAGCAAGTCTCAGTACTTGCTCTGTAGCAGCAGTAGCGTAGCATATATATTCTGCCAAGACCAAATACATACATTAACAATGCCATATCCATTTCCATGCCAATTTCTATTTCTAGTTGGCATGACAGAAATACCTTGTTCTGACATGAAACTCTAGATGGCGCAGGCTGATAGGTCCTTAACTCATTTGATTGCGATCACATCATTATCTTCATAACGCAGCTGATTGGTTGCTGCTTCATCGGTGGCCAATGAGCTGCAGCTCAACATTCAAATACTGGTAGTTTGCGGTTAGCAATCTGCAGTGCACTTTCAGAAACCCTCCACCTTCCCCAGGTCCACCTGTATAGATCTGCTGTATAGAGCTTCATGTATGTTACATTTGCAGCAGTAGCAGCATGTCTTACATGCTCACAGCAATGTAAAAGAGGCAGTCGTGGTGGCGCTATTGCTTGTGTCACAGCAGTCCTGAGCTACCGGACCTTGCTGAACACCATGAGGGAATGAGAGTAAAGTGGTGGCAACGCTGGCGCTATGGCTTATATCACAGTAACACTGAGCTACCGGACCTGGTTGAACACCATGACTGAATGCAAGGAAAGCGGCAACAATGTCTGTGCCTTAATGATGTTCAACTTCGCCAGGCGGAACGTTAAAGAGGTGTGTGAACTCGCAAGTACGATGTCAGGCACTGTAATTTGCACTGGCCCCCTTCCTGTTCGCAGGAGTGATGAGATACTTAGTAGATTGTCCTCACTCAATGGCTGGCTGTCTAAGTGGTGTACGCAAAATAATATAGAATTCATAGACAATTGGAAAAGTTGTTGGGGGCAGACCTGTTGAAAAGATATGGTATTCATCACTCCTGGGATGGTGCTGCTCTTCTCTTTAGTAATATGGCACATAGTCTTCGAGCTCAAACATGAATTGGGGCTCAGGTCAGGAAGCAGACAGACTGGCTAAACCGACCGCCTGCTAGCTGTCTCACATCACTGAGGTCAGTCCCATCACATAGAGGGCCCTATCTTGCACCCAGCGCAATTGACTTTGTACACCGACGCATGTATCATTCCTATTTTGCACCCGCGCAAAGCGCGTTTTTCCCTCCACAGAAGCACGTCACTAAACTAGGGAATGAACTTGCGCTCCCTGGGCGGTTCAGCGCAAAAAAGGAGGCGTGTTCCGGCGCAAATGTTCCTTCATGCTATTTTGCAGGTTTAGAAAATAGTTGCACCACTAACCAGGAAAAAATTGTTTAAAGTCAGTGGCGCGTTGCGCATGTTATTCATATGCTATTTTAAGGGCGCATGCTTGGCCATAATCAATGTAGCGTGTGCACAACGCGCATACACTTTGATTCTCTCATGTACACAGAAGCAGCAGTTTTCATTTTTGCAAATCATACATTATTACGATAGATAGATAGATAGATAGATAGATATACAATTTATTATAAAAGCATACATCTAGCTTACACATTTACCCAAATTATCATACGCCTTTTTAACCGAAGTTAATTTGGGTGGGTTTCTCCATCCCCAACGTCCCTGACGAGAGCGTTGCTCTCCTTGGCTGTGAACCGATCCTGGCGCGCGCCTGGCAAATCCGCCGTTATAGTAGGAATCCGCTTTAGAACAAGCGCGCCTGCTCTTAAAGGGAATGTGAGATGACACTCTGATTGGTTTATTTCACGTTACGCCCAAACCACACCTATGAATAATGAAGCTACTTCAGACCAACCCATTTTAGATTTGCGCCTGGCGCAAGAGTCATTTATCCCGCCGGGAAAATAGCAACAGCGCCAAGACCCGCCCACAAAGTTACTTGCGCTTTGCGCTTTGACACTTGCGTTTCAGATCGTTAAAATAGGGCCCAGAGACTCTTTCACCTAGATATCATCATATAGAGACTGTGTCTGTTCCCCAAATTAGGAAATACAAAAAACTCCCAAACCCATTTAAGGGTAATAACTTAATTGATGTTCAACAAATAAAAAATAGATACAATACAGATGAACAAATGATAAAGCTCGGGTTGCTGAATATTCAATCCCTTACTTCAAAAGCACTTATTGTTAGTGATATGATTACATATTATAACCTAGTGTGCTGTGTTTGACAGAAACCTGGCTAAAACCAAACAATTACATTACTTTAAATGAGTCCACCCCCCAAGATTACTGTCATAAACATGAACCTCGTCTGAAAGGCAAAGGGGGAGGTTTTGCTGTAATTTATAGTAATATCTTCAGAATTACTATGAAGTCTAGATTCAAATATAATTATTTTGAAGTGTTGGTGCTTAATGTAACACTATCTATTATCCCGAGGTTTACCGCAGTCCACCGGATCCAGGCCGTATCCAGATCTGATGAAGGACCTGCGCCTGGACACGACGACAATGCAGTCCTGAAGTTTCAACTAGGCTCTCCCCTATGAAGGCCTCCTTCCTCATCCTTTACCTCTATACAGATAAAACGCTGTCGAACGCCAGGAACTGTTTTGTTCGGATGGGCAGCCGGAGCGCGTTGAGGGTTTTCTATTAGAACGGTGTCGTGTTAGCGGCCCCTAAGTTAATAACTAATGATCTTTGCAACGGAAGTGAATCAATCAAAACTAACTTTAGCTGGACAATAACTTTATCCTAGAGCTGCTGTAAAGCCAAAACAATCTCTGTTACTGTAATTTCCTATTATCACTGTAAAGCTGCTTCCCACATAGCAAATTTTTTCTGGCACAGCTCCGGGCCACACAATCACTTTTTCCTCGGCCCAAGTACCGCAAAGAATGACGGCCCTGAAGTGGCCCAGAACTGGATTAAAGACAAGGGTCACACATGGGCCATAACTGGCCCAAATCTCAGCCAGTTAGTCACCCTTAACTGGCCCTGAACTGGGCCAAAACAGGTTTTATTATTGGTACCAATTCTCAGCCATAAGTTAACCATATCGACACCACCCTTTAACCAGAAACTCCAAAACTGAGCCATAACCCAGCCTAATCTTACCCAAACCATGTTAACAAATAAGGCACAAGAAAATTCAATTCTCAAAAATAGTTTATTTAACAATAGGCACAAGCCAATAATAATAAATTATTATTATTTTCTATTTTTTTAGTACATTCAAAGCTTAACGTCTTATTACCACCTCAAAGTGCATTTAATTTCAAAATTTTCTGGTCTGTCTTAAACAGTAGTTTACTTATTGTAGTAATGCACAAGCCAAAAAAAAAAAAAAACAGCTAGAATTTGTGAACACTATTTTAGTTGCCTGAACAGCCAACTATGTACAACATTTTTCAATTCTAACTAAATGAATCTATCAATGAATCTAGCACTGAAATTTAAACATATTATAATGTAATTTTACTCTCAACAAACATAGAGCAAATTAAAAAAAATACTTAAAACACATTTGCACATAAGAATGTTTGTATGTGTGAGGGAGAAAGTGATGCTATTTAGGACTGTCCTCAGGAAGTGAAGTACAGCTCTGCAGCCCCTCTTTTCTCCTCAAGCGCTCTCCCCAGACAGCAACATAGTGTCGGCCCAGATCCGGCCCACATCTGGACCGAGTGAAATCCACATGAACCAGATTTGGGCCAGATCTGGGCTGATACTGTCTGGGTCTCCTTCCTCCATCTCTATCAGGAGCAAGCTGAAGCCATCTTTGTGTTGTTGCTTCTATCTCCTGATCAGTGGCATGTGTCAGACGATTTTTTCCTCACAGCAGCTAAAAGACAAAATACTAAATTAATAAATACATATACAAATATTCATCCACCTACTGTAAATAAATTTAGGTAACAAATTAAAATAAGGTTGCTTCGGTTAAATTTTATACAGGAAATGATTGCTTATAATGTGGCACTATTGAATGACCCGCAGGCTGGTCAATCGCACCCTGGTCGCGTCAGTCTGTACTCGCGTTCTCAAGTTCAGGGCAGTGAATCAGCTACCATATAGGCAAAAGTTCACTTCAATAAAGAACAAGGTGACATCCGAGTTTGAATTCAGGTATTTAAAAAAGCTCCAAAAAAGAGATTGCCATTACATAACCTGCCAAAATAACCTTCGTACCCGCCACGGTCGATTTTTAATCGAGGTTAAGGTTAATTATTGAATAAAATATTTAAATAAAAATACTAAAAAAATAAGAGAGCTGTAAACACATCGCAGGCTTGATCTGTTTCTTCATGAGTGCAAAAGAGAACGTACTCGGTTACTAACGTAACCTCGGTTCTCTCTAGAAGAGGGAACGAGTACTGCGTAATATCTTACGCTATGGGGAAATCTCTTTTCCGTGAGATACTGAAGCCAAAAATTATCCTTAATTTTGGAATAATGTAAAACGCGTTGCGGCAGCATGCAGACATAGGCGAGACGGCTCGCGCGCCTATTGCCTGCCCTGCGGCAACTGCAGCAGCCTATCGAGAGAGGCCCCCGTGACGTCAGATCCAATGGGGGCGCTTCGCGCCCACTGCGTCACGTCCCGCCGAAACTCACGTGGCGTGGGTCTAATAAATATAGCTCGACAGGCTGATTCCACTGGTTTTTCATCGCCGAAGCGAACCAGAGTGTGTTGCAGGCACGGCAAAGATACGCAGTACTCGTTCCCTCTTCTAGAGAGAACCGAGGTTACGTTAGTAACCGAGTACGTTCTCTTACGAGAGGTTCTCTCGTACTGCGTAATATCTTACGCTATGGGGAACACAGTGTAAAACGCCGTGCATGCTGAGATCCAATAACAAAGTCCTAAGGGCAAGTGCCCAGGGCTCATATAGTACATGATCATCAGGGACTCGCAGAGAGTCCAGGGAGAAAGGCTAGAGTAGCATCATTCCTGTAATAAATAGCATCCTATAAGGAGCGGTTATATTGATAGTGTTCCATACAGCCAGGGCGAAAGACTCGGCCTGGTCTGATGAATATTATGGGTCTTACACACTGCCTATAGTGTTGCATGATCGATCAGCGAGCGTCGCTCAAGCAGTTTCAGTACTGTGGGCCGATAGCATCGGGGCAGACAATACTGATCTATTAGACAGAAAGCAGCTTAGCCTGCAGGGCGGGAACCTCTAGGTTATAAAACCTTATAAATGTAGATGGGGAGGCCCAGCCTGCCGCCATACAGATATCTTGCAAGGCAATCCCACTAGACCAAGCCCACGACGAGGCCATGCCTCTTGTGGAGTGCACTCTGACACCTAACGGGCACTGCAGGCCCTTAGAAGCGTAAGCCAGTGCTATAGCATCAATTATCCATCTGGATAAGCTCTGTTTCGACACGGCTAGTCCCTTAGAACGTCCGTTGAACGAGACAAAGAGCTGCTCTGTCTGTCTGAAGACAGTCGAGCGAGACACATAAGCCCTAAATGCCCTGACCGGGCAAAGGAAGCTCGCGTCCTTCTCCTCATTAGAGACCGGCAGGGCCGACAGGGAAATCACCTGAGCCCTAAATGGTGTGTTGAGGGATTTAGGAACATACCCGTGCCTCGGTTTGAGTATGACTTTCGAGTCATTCGGCCCAAACTACATACACGTCGCGCTCACAGAGAGCGCTTGCAAGTCCCCTATACGCTTTACTGAAGCGAGAGCCAGAAGAAACACTGTTTTGAAAGACAAGTGTCTGATATCTATTGACTGGATTGGCTCGAATGGGGCACCTTTCATGGCTTCCAAGACCGTAGAAAGGTCCCACATGGATAACTGAGGGAGGTCTGGGAGGATTTAACCTCTTAGCTCCTCTAAGGAAGCGGATGACCAGATCGTTCCTTTCAAGTGACTGGCCAAGCGCTGCTATGGCCGCCACGTAAACCTTGAGCGTGGATGGGGTTCTGCCCTTATCCAGTAGCTCTTGCAGGAAGGATAGAACCTCCGTCACCCCACAATTTGGGGGTGATATGCCACGGGCTGTGCACCAGCTAGAGAACACAGACCTAAAATTTCGAGGAATAGAGCCGTCTCTTAGAGGGGGCCCTAGCCTGCATGATCGTGTTTAACACTCCCACCGGGAGGTTAGCGGGTACCCGTTGATGGCCGACGCATGTAGGGACCAAAGCTCCGGGCGAGGATGCCAGATCGAGCCCTTGGCCTGAGAGAGGAGGTCCCTCCTCACTGGTATCGGCCATGGGGCAGTGCTTGTCAGCTGCATCAGATCCGGGAACCAAGCCTGGTTCTTCCAGAACGGAGCCACTAGTAGCACTGAGCATCCGTTTTCCCTGATCCGCTCTAATACCTGAGGTAGGAGCGTGACGGGGGGAAAAGCATAGAGCGGGCAGCGGGGCCAGACATGGGCCAGCGCATCCCTGCTCTTGGAGAAAAACTCCGGACAGTGAGCGTTTTCCTGAGACGCAAACAGGTCTACCTTCGCTCTGCCGAATGTCTCCCACAGCAGCTGGACTGTCTGCGGGTGTAGAGACCATTCTCCTGCTGGAACATTGTTCCTGGACAGTCTGTCTGGTCCCACATTCAGGTGGCCAGGCATGTGCGCTGCTCTCAGCGAGCGCAGATTGTGCTGAGCCCAGACCAAGAGGCGCTCCGTCAGCCTGTAAAGGTTTCGGGACCTGATGCCTCCTTGGTGATTTATATAGGCCACCACTGACATGTTGTCCGAACGGACCAGGACGTGGTGTCCTTTTATCTGGGGACAAAAGCGCCTTAGCGCGTTGTCGACTGCCATCATTTCCAAGCAGTTTATGTGTAGAAGCTTTTCCCGTTCTGACCACTGGCCGAAGAACGGTCTGCCCTCGAGCAGCGCTCCCCATCCCGAGGTGGAGGCGTCCGTAGACACCACCTTCACACTCGAGGAAGTCCCCAGGCTTACACCTGACTGGTACCAGTCGATCGCTCTCCAAGGTTTCAGAGCTGAGACGCATTTCTGATCGACCTTGAGGCGAGAAAGACCGGAGGTCCACGCTCGGCGCGGTACTCGCGCTTTTAGCCATAACTGCTGTGGGCGCATGCGAAGCAGACCCAACTGGAGTATTGATGATGCTGAGGCCATGAGGCCCAGCATCCTTTGAAACTTTCTGAGCGGGACTATAGCGCCGCAGCGGAAGGTTTCCGTCATGCGCTGAATATCCAGTCTGCGCTGCGGTGACAGCTGTGCTGTCATAGACAGCGAGTCCAGTTCTGTGCCCAGAAAAGATATTCTCTGACTGGGAGACAGTGAACTTTTCGCCCAATTGACTTTGAGACCCAGATTCTCGAGATGTTCGAGTAATGTGGTCCTGTGTTCTATGAGCTCTGAGTGTGACTGAGCTAGAACCAGCCAATCGTCCAAGTAGTTCAAAACTCGCATTCCCCGAAGTTTCAGGGGTGCGAGCGCCGCGTCCATGCACATCGTGAATGTACAGGGTGCTAGGGACAGGCCAAATGGAAGGACTGTGTATTGATATGCCTGGCCCTCGAAGGCGAATCTCAAAAATCGCCTGTGACGTGACGCTATTTGTATTTGGAAATACGCGTCCTTCAGATCTATTGACATAAACCAGTCCCCTTGGCGAATTTGTGCGAGGATTTTCCTGGTTGTGAGCATTCTGAACCGGCGTTTCGAAAGCGCGTTGTTCAGCTGTCTTAGATCTAGAATGGGTCTGAGACCCTCGTCTTTTTTCGGTACCAGAAAATATCTGCTGTACAGACCCCCTTCGCTCTGAGCTTGAGATAAAGGCTCTATGGCCCCTTTGCTCAACAGTTTCGCAATTTCGGTTCGAAGTAGATGTGCTACTTCCTTTTCTACCGTAGTTTCGATTCGCGCCGCGCAAAGGCGGGGGTGTCGAGCGAACTGTAGCGAATAGCCTCTTTTTATAATGTTCAGCACCCATTCTGATACCCCGGGAAGCTGTGCCCACGCATCTGCATGAATAGCTAGGGGTTGAATGAAATCTGGGCTCTGGCCGTGACATAGCGGCGGCCGGAGAGCTTCGGTATGCTGTAACATAGACGCAGTGCTTGCAGCGTTTGAGGTGGGGGGCGCGCTGATCACAGCGGGCAGCCTGCCCGCGCTCGACTCTCTTATGGCGGTTTGCTGAGAGAGAGAGAGCGGGGGGGACCCCGTGGGGTTTGTCATGTCTGTAAATGAATGTGGGCGCGGGACAGCGGGCACATTTACTACACTGAAAACACCGTCGGCTTGAGCTGACTGTATGTGTGTTGGTTTCGCTTTTACGGAAACCGTGAGACATGCAGTGTGTAGAGTTTGTGGGCACTGGGACGTGGGCACATTCACTACATTTAATGCACAATCGACCTGAGTCGATTTTATGTGTGCGAGCCCTGTGTGGCGGGCTGTGCTTGTGTGTAGGAATGGGCACTGGGCAGTGGGCATTTTTTCTACACTCATAACACCATCGGCCATGGCCGGAACACCAGGAAATACACTCTTTGAGAGATTCATCTGGGTCGCCGTAAAAACGGCGTTTGTGCGGGCTAGGAAGACTTTGAGGCCTCGGGCTTTATCTCAATCTTCAGAGCGAGAGTGCGGTCTCGAGTCTCGGGCCTGTCGACACTGTGAGGCGGCGGTGGGCTGCGGCTGCGGCTGGGAGCTTCGAGCAGATGGCTGTTTAGAGCGGCCTGTTGCAGAGCTGGAGCGCTTCGGCAGAAAATGTTTCATGGCCTGTGACGTTTTCTGCACCTCAGCGAATCTGTCCACGAAATCTTTGATGGACGATCCAAAGAGGCCGGCAGAAGAGATGGGGGCGTCGAGGAATGCGGCGCGCTCCGAGTCCGGCATCTCATAGAGCGTCAACCATAAATGTCTCTCAGCAACGGTGAGAGAGGCCATGTTCCGCCCTATGGCCTGTGCAGCGGACTTAGTGGCGCAGAGTGCAAGATCCATGGCGCTCCTTAAATCCGGCAAGCTGACAGCTCCCGGTCCTTCCTCATCCATTTTGCGGAGAAGGTCGGCCTGGAAGATCTGCAGGTTGGCCATTGTGTGCAACGCTGATGCAGCCTGTCCAGCGGCAGTGTAAGCGCGACTGTGCATGGCTGAAGTCGTGCGGCAAGCTTTGGATGGTAGCGCCGTCTTAGCGCGCCGTCCAGCAGAGGGCGGGCAAAGATGGGCCGCTACAGCTTCTTTCACCAGAGGAAGAGAATGGTATCCTCTGCCTTTAGCACCGTCCACCACGGAGAATGCTGCCGAGGCAGAGGTACGCATCCTGGCTGAGAAGGGGGCGTTCCAAGACTTTGCGAGTTCTTCATGAAGCTCAGGAAGAAACGGCGCGGGCCTTGAAGGCGTCAAAACACGGTCCCCTTGTAGGAAAAAACCATCCAGCCGGTTGTGCGCAGGCTCCGCGGGCGCCGACCACTTGAGGCCGAGGCTCTCTACGGCCTGCGAGAGCAGACGCGTCAGCTCTGCTTCGATGCTAACCCTTTTCCCGGAAGACTCGCGAGCAGAGGGGGCGAGATCCACAGAGCTCGACTAATCCTCACTGCCTGACGCCAGGATAGAGCAGCTGTCCTCCTCTACAGATGCCGCTTCCTCATCATCATCCAAGACGGCCGCTGTCCGGGAGTGAGAGACTCAGGTGAAGCAGGCGGCGAAGCTGGCGGGCGAACCGGCGAGCTTCTGTCGGTTGGAGAAGGTTCCGGGACCCGCTGAGCACGGCGCTTTTTACGGTGCGGCACCGCAGCGGGTGCAGGTGCAGTCTCTGCGAAAGATGCCAGGCGAGTCCTCAGAGTCACTATGGGCAATAGCTCCGCCGTCTCGCCTTTTACATTATTCCAAAATTAAGGATCATTTTTGGCTTCAGTATCTCGCGGAAAAGAGATTTCCCCATAGCGTAAGATATTACGCAGTACGAGAGAACCTCTCGTAAGAGAACCCATGTGGTTGCATATCTGATGTATGTATTACATCTAATGTTAGGTCGTACACAATATATAGACTGTAAAAAAAAATAGGGTTGTGCAGAAAATAGCTTCACTTACCTGAACAGCGGTTTGGTTGTCTGACGTCTTCGTCACCCTTCAGCGGGAGAAATTTCAAACGACGCACCACGTGAACCTCATCCACCAACCAGAAAGCTGCTGTTACCGTGGAGATCGCACCAAAATAAACAATAGTTCACTGCACAGTTAACTGTACATATTTTTAAATAAACTGTTATTTAGAATATATGTAAGGAATAATTGACGACTCGGGTGTGCATTATTTTTCTAATAATTCAACGGCCTGAAGTCAATTATTCCGCTTATACTACAGTTACCACACCTCGAAACATTGTTCAGATTATGTATTTCAAGACGTTTGTAAAGTTTTTGTCATTAAAACGCTCTTGTATGTAGGACTAATTTCTTACGCATCTAATCCAATGCCTCCGTTGCTAATTCCAAAACGTCATTTTAGAGTTAGTAACGGAGGTTTGAGCCACTGATAGCAGACTAATGCTGGGGACACACGACTAGCTGACACATTCTCTGACTGTTTTCATCGCAGCATATTTTAAACACCGACTTTGAACACAGACTGAACGCGCTGAACACGCGTTTGGGCATGATCAGTCATCAAATTACATTCATAACCGGCCTTAAAGTGTGTCCTCGGCTCGGCTTTATGCAGTTATTAGAGAGAGATGTTGCAATAATGAGACAGAAAAGCATGTGCGTCAATATTATTATTTATTTATTAATTCAATTCGTTTTAATTAATTTGTTCATTCTTTTTTTTCTATTATTGACAGATGACAGTAGACTAGCCAAATAAATGAAAAAAAAAGCCTTTTAACAAGGAAGGCCTATCAATAATTATTTATTTGTTAAATTATCTGCAATAAAAATCCGTGCTGCAGGACTATCCATTTATTTTTATTTTTATTTTTATCATTTAATTTTCTATTGATTATATAGGAATATACTTTATTTATTAAAATTAAACTGCATGTTTCCATTGATTGTGAAGCTAGACATTGAAAATTGCAGATTAAGCGCATGGGGGTAAATGCTTTTTCTTGTTATGAATTGTATCCTATTTTCCGTTATTACAGTTAACTATGCGAAGTGATATGGAACTGTAATGCGGTCAAGACCTGCCTGGAACTACTTTAGCTGTGCGTTTCCCTGAAAATAATGCACACCTTAGAACGTTCGTCAACCAATCAGATTCAAGCATTCAACGGCCCTGTAGTATATATATATATATATATATATATATATATATATATATATATATAGTAAGTTTTAACATGATTTTGTGGTGCTTAAACTAAAGAGTATGGAAAACTTAGACTATTTTGTATGTGAATTAAGTTTTTTTTATTAGAAATTCATAAAAACAAATTAAAATAAATAATTTAAAAAAATGTAACTCAATTGTCATGTTAGGAAAATGTATATTTTGTTCAGGTCAAATGGATTTTTGAATTTTTAAATGATTATTGAATTTTGTGAACACTGCTGAAAACTAAATGCTATATTTATTAATTATTTATCATTTATCATGTTTTATTTCTCCCATGAAAAATTGTGGTGGTGGGGGGGACAATCCTTGAATATATAGTAGCGGCCTAAATACTTATAATTGTCCAGTACACAAAGTATGGCCCATAATCGCTACACTGATCTGGGCCACACACCTCCCATGCACAATCGGCCCAAATGTTGTCTGCCGTCATGCAGTGCCATCATTGCCACACTTGGCCCACAGTTGGCTGACATGATCTGGGCCACACACCTCCCATCCACAATCGGCCCAAATGTTGTCTGCCGTCATGCATGCAGTGCCATCATTGCCACACATGGCCCACAGTTGGCTGACATGATGCATGCCAGTGCCGGCAACACGCCAGCAGTGCCATGATGAGGCCACATTTGGGCCAATTCTGTTTGCTATGTGGGTTTGAAACAATTTTTGTTAAAAGCGCTATATAAATGAAGGTGACTTGACTTGATTTACACATCACAGGAATTTTAAATATAATACCCAAATATCCATATTGCGGTGGTCATGCTGGGCCCGCCGACTACTTCACCACTCCTATAAACACAATAAAAAAGTGGTGTCCTTGCAAGGGGTGTCGCCTGTGCTGGGTGCCACCTATTTGTTTTAAAATTATTTTGATTTTGTAATGTTCTTATAAACACACTAGTTTGTAGAGCAATTGTTTTACTGTTTACTGCACTTTGTTAAGTGTGTTACACATCAGACCTGATTGCACCACACTGAGCGGCTAATGAAGTCTTGTACATACATAGAAAATAGTCTTTCTTTCCTAGAAAACTGAATTTAAAACCAGAATATAGTTAATGCTTATATATTGAAACAAATTTTAAAGGTTAAATATTCCAAGAGCGTTACCAACAGCTATGTTTAGGGTTTGGGGTTGGTTTGGACAATAAATCAATTCAATTTTAACAATTAAACAACTAAACCATTTCTAGAAAAAAACAATCAAATGAAAACAAAATTGAATAGTAGGTGCTATAAAATAGTATAAACTGCAAATACAAAAAAATAAATAAACCACCCCCTTCAGTATTGCAGGAATAATAATTAATTATAATTAAGAATTCTTTACATTTATATAGTGCTTTTCTGGGTACTTTAAGTGCTTTACACTTGAAAGCGAGGAATCTCCTCAACCATCACCACTGTGCAGCCATATTGTTCCAGAAAAGCCACCACACACCAGCTTATTGGTGAAGAGGAGACAGAGTGATAAAGCCAATCAGTATATGGAATATTAGGAAGTGGGCAAATTTGGCCAAGATGCCAGGAATACCCTACTCCAATCAATCATTTTATTGATTTATTTTTATTTTGTTTATATTTTGTTTATATAAAATAAAATATTGTTTATTTGTATAATAATATTTAAATGAACAATAATAGCCATTCTAAAAGTATAAGAAGTTTGTACAATAAAAAATAAACAAAAGCAACATTTCAGTTGAAAGTATAAAAGCAGTGCTCTAGGATTTAAGGATTTAAGTTAAATAAATATATGAAGTTATGAAACCGGTATGCAAGAAAAAGTGAGGGTACGCTACAGAATAAAATATATATGTACAAGCACTTTGAGCACGGTGTGTAAATATATATAATAAATTTGTGAGCTTCATGCCATTGAATCTTGAAAAGTTGCGTTTCATTTGATAGTCAAATGTCTGGCATGCAAAACTAAACTAAACTCAGTGTCAAATCAGGTCAAGACAGCTTATTTGGGAACACCCTATTACTCACATATGCAGAACACTCCTTAAAAACATGAAAGTCCTCTAAATCATACTCTGAGAAAACCTTCACAACTATTTTCCCACATCACACACAAGATACTGTACATACAGTACCAGTCAAAAGTTTGGAAACATTACTATTTTTTATGTTTTTGAAAGAAGTCTCTCATGCTCATCAAGCCTGCAGTTAAAAAACAAAAAAACAAACAAAAAAAACTGTAATATTATTAAATATTATTACAATTTAAAATAATGGTTCTCTTTTTTAATATACTTTAAAATGTAATTTATTTTTGTGATGCAAAGCTGAATTTTCATCAGCAAGTACTCCAGTCTTTGGTGTCTTATGATCCTTCAGAAGTCATTCTAATATGCTGATTTATGATCAATGTTGGAAACAGTTGTGCTGCTTAATATTTTTTTATAACCTGAGATACTTTTTTCAGGATTATTTGATGAATAAAAAGTTAAAAAGAACTGTATTTATTTAGAATAGAAATCTTTTGTAACAATATACACTACCGTTCAAAAGTTTGGGAACAATAACTATTTTTTTTAAGAAATTAGTACTTTAATTCAACAAGGATGCGTTAAATTGATAAAAGGTGATGGTAACGATTTATATTGTTAGAAATGTTTTTATTTTGAATAAATGCCGTTTTTATGAATAAATGCTGTTAACGTTTTACTCATCAATGAATCCTGAAAAAAGTATTCCAAAAAAATATATTAAACAGCACAACTGTTTCCATCATTGATAATATCAAATCATCATATTAGAATGATTTCTGAAGGATCATAAGACACCAAAGACTGGAGTACTTGCTGATGAAAATTCAGCTTTGCATCACAAAAATAAATTACATTTTAAAATATATTAAAAAAGAGAACCATTATTTTAAATTGTAATAATATTTCATAATATTACTGGGTTTTTTTTTATTTTGTTTTTTTTTTTACTGCAGGCTTGATGAGCATAAGAGACTTCTTTCAAAAACATTAAAAATAGTAATGTTTCCAAACTTTTGACTGGTACTGTACATCAACCAATCAGTCTCACAGTAGCACATTCAGTAGCACATTCACACCATGCTGATACATATTCATCTGATTCATTCTTTTGTTACATTGGTTAATAAATCATATAGTACAGTGACTGTCTAATTAGTAGTTGGTTCAGTTGACCTTTGACTCCTACAGCTGTGCTGGCAAGACATCGCTGGCCCACGGGACATTCCTGGGGGAACATCAGACAGTCCACTGGAGAGATTGCTGGAAACACACACGTGTAGCATGTCAAGGAAATCACTGAAAGAGAGAGGGAGTGTGTCACAGAGGTACTGGTTGAAGTGAGGACTCAACGATGCAGAGGAATATGGGCTTTATTAATCCATTGAATTGGCTCTATCACTCTCTCTCCTCTCCACCTATAGCTGGTGTGTGGTGAGTGCACTGGCGCCGTTGTACTGTGGCTGCCGTTGCATCATCCAAGTGGATGCTGCCACTTGTGGTGGTTGAGGAGAGACCCCGACATGATTGTAAAGCGCTTTGGGTGTACAGAAGTACATATGAAAGCGCTATATAAATGCCTCATTCATTCATTCATTCATTCATTAATATAAAAGTAAAACAGACAGAAATCTAAACTAACCCGTGTCGTGTGGGAAAACACTACGGGCTTGACTGGGAAGGCAGACTTATGACATGACTGACTAGGCAGGAAACAAACACAAACTGATAGGAATTATCAGACAGGCAGGGTAACAACAGCATGCTACGATGTGCGACAACGATCTAGCCTTGGACAGCAAACACAAAGGGAATAAATAGGACAGCAAACAAGGCAGGTAATGAGGAAGGAAAGGTGGGGAAACTGAACCAATCAGATAACAAGATGGACAGGGTCAGACAATAGACAGGAGAGCATATAACCGCATAACAAGACATAACAAGAAGCTGCGAGAGCGCTTCAAAAGCATACGGAGCCGTCTGCTCTCTAATCGTTCTCTCGGTACTTTGATGTCATACACCAATCGGTCTGTGCAGCGCCGGTTCAAGTTGAACAAGCCTGAAATCAAACCAGCGATAACCAATCACTAGCTAATGAAGGACACTCATAAGCCACGTGTTCACACAGAACAAGATAACATGAACGCACATAGCCAGTGAGAAACACTAGCTGCGTGCGACGCAGCTCTGGAGAAAAGCATGCGGCTGTGGAAACACGCACCTTGTGCAGAACACAACAAGACACACAGACAAAGACAGGAGAATATGGGAGTCACAGAACAAGAACATCACAGAACAAGACAAGACCAACACACCAGAGAAAATAAAAAACAAAAACAGTCAACACAAGACAGGAGAAACAAAACACAGACACGAAGAAGGAAGGGTGGGGAGCCAAGTCAACACAAGAAAAAACAGCTAATCAAGTCTCTAGAAGGGACCTGGGAGGCGCAGGCAGGTCAGAAGTCCTTGCACAGGACCAGGGAGAATCAGGTGGGTTTGGAATTCTGGCTGAAGGCCAGGGTGGGGCAGGTGGGTCTGGATGCTTGACTGGGGTCAGCTGGGCTGGCAGCCTGAGTGGGAAATTGAGTGGTCCAGCAGAACAAAGAACTTGATTGGGTCTGTCAGAACAGGGAACTCGAGTGGGACCATCCAAACAGGCAGATCAGACCAGACTCAGGCAGGACAGGAATCAGGGTGAAAAATGGGAACAAAATTAAGGTATGAAGGTGACATTTCCAATGGGAGTTCGGCTGCCGGTGTAGTGGGCATGGGTCTGGTCAGCCTTCAGGTAGGGAACAAGGTTCATGGTGGAACAGATCCAGGGCTTAAGAGCGGGCTCAGGAACGGCCTCCGGGCAGACAGTAGTCTCTGGGACTGTCTCTGGGCAAGCAACAGGCTCTGGGACAGTCTCTGGGCAAGCAGTGGGCTCTGGGACAGTCTCTGGGCAAGTAACGGGCTCTGGGACAGTCTCTGGCAACATCTTCAGACATGACAGGTAATTCAGGAACTGACAGACTTGACGCTATAGAGGAAGCCTTCCTTCTTCCTCTATAGCGGGACGATGGCATGGAGATAGCTGTTTCTAGGGGAACAGCAGCATTCACGGCCATCTCAAGGAAAGCAGCAGCATAAACGGCCACCTCTAGGGACGCTGCAGCTTCTTCAGCCACCACAGGGGGCACTGAAGCTTCTTCGACTGCCACCAGGGGTGCTGCAGCATATACGACCGCCTCTGGAAAAAGTGCAGCAGTCACAGACAACATGGGCAGAGCTGCAGGGTGTGCTGCCACTTCTGGGTAGATGGCAGATGAGGCGGGCATGTTCCTTCTTCCTCCTCCTCTCCCTGAAGGGGTCATCAGAGGACTGGGGACTTGACTGTTCATGAGGGAAAGCGGGGGAGGATAGAGAGGAGGTAGAGCACCTTCACCTCCACGGTGGTAAACAAATACCACAAACCCCCAAAAAGACGAGAACCCCAGCATTCCCATCTCCCAATCACTGACGGGGTCGTTCGGGGCGCTATTAAAAATGTCCTTAATTACCATGTTATTTAGGTTGAGCCCTTCCGTGGCAATGATGAATTGGTGGACAAACTCCTTCACTGTCAACTCCCCTTGGCGAAGTGAGACATGCTTGCCATAGCGCTCCATCGGCTGACGAGCAGAGGGGCGCGGGCTGGGAGATGGAAATAAGACGACGCCCATACCTCCACTGAGTCCTCTTCTGGGCCAGATTGTTCTGTCACAGGTTGAGGTAATGGTTGATTGAAGTGAGGACTCAAGGATGCAGAGGAATAGGGGCTTTATTAATATAAAAGTAAAACAAAAGAAGAACCTGAACACACTACAGGCTAGACTTGACTAGGCAGGCAGACTCATGACATGACTGACTAGGCTGGAATACGGTGGCCGAGAGATCTCAACGCGCTGCAACTGAAGAAAACACATGCAAATAGAAAAACACCAGCAAATTAAGAAAACATCTTCATCAGTTTCACAACACATGTGTACTCCAAATACTCACAACACAACCCAAATACAGAAACACACTGCAAAAGTTCACAACACAACCAAATACAGAAACGCGCTGCAAAAGTTCACAACACAACCAAATACAGAAACGCCCTGCAAATGGCACAGACCACAATGGAAATGTTTCCAGGGGACTACAAGAGACGAACTCGGCTGATTGCTCATGAGCATCCCTATGCCCTACTCCCTTCGAAGGGCAGACCGCAGAGCCCTTGAAGTGTGGACTTTGGAGTGAGCAGGGCACTTGTGTGCCATTATTTTGCCGTTTGGAACACACTTGATGAAGGGAGTAACGAAAGACAACATAATTTCCTATTTATTTTCACCTGGGATTTTCCATGACAACGCAGCATGGTGTTCATCAGCTGAATAGCTGTTATTACCAGAAATATCTTATTATTGCTGTTAACATAAATGTTGTAAATAAATTAACATTTTACACAAAAAAAGTTTTTAAAATAAGTTATATATCTGTGTGTGAGTGTCTCAACTTGCCGTCTCATTTTTGGACCCTGCATTACCAAACATTTCTTATGAAACTTATTTAAACATAACATGACGAACTTTGTACAATGTAACTGATGTACAGATTAATATCTTTCCCTCATGTTCTTTTTCTCTGTATTTTCTATTTATTTATTTTAGTTTTCTCATTAGTATTCTGATGACATTGAAAATATTAATACATTTGTATATCGTATACAAAGTTGTATGTCATAAACATGTCATCTCTGTATGTGTTGCAAAAAAATTAAATAATAATAAAAAAATAAAGTAGACTTTGAGCTGTAGGCATGTCCCAGCCTGGTTCTCGCTTATTGGGGTCCCCTGGAAACATTTCTGTTGTGGTCTCTGCTATTTTCAGCACGTTTCTGTATTTGGTTGTGTTGTGAACTCTTGCAACGCATTTCTGTATTTGGTTGTGTTGTGAACTTTTGCAGCACATTTCTGTATTTGGTTGTGTTGTGAGTATTTGGAGCACACGTGTTGTGAAACTGATGAAGATGTTTTCTCAATTTGCGGATGTTTTTCAATTTGCATGTGTTTTCTTCAGTTGCAGTGTTGAGCTCTCTCGGCCACCGTACAGGAAACAAATTGTGCGTTCATGCGCTGGTTTAAAAGGAGATATGTATCGATAGTAGAAACATTGATCAGCAACGCTGCTATTGGCTGCTCAGCGTGGCCAAAGAGCGGGCTCAGTTTTTCTCCTCAGCAGAGCAAGAACTAATAGTTTATTCGGAATTTTAATGTTTAATCAAAACGCCAGGGAACACCTCAAAGTCTGCAAAAGCCAGGAGAGAGGGCTGGCAAAAAGTAGACAATTTAAATCCGTTAGAAGTGGCCATGTTAGATGTTTTTATCACTTATTAGTATGTATTTTAATAATTGCATAATTACTTTGTTCATTGTAATGTCAGAGTCACCACACTAGAACATGGGAACCAATAAAAGTGAAGTACAAAAATATTCTACATAATGGTAATTTTTTGTTATATTATAGTCTCTTTTATAAAAGGCACTGTTAAATAAATGGTTGTCTGTTTATAAAAGCAACCAAGAAAAAGGCTGAGAAAAAAAATAAAGAAAAGATTTTAGTAGCCTACACAAAATAATTTTTGCTGCATTAAATTAAGGCCGTATAGTCATTTCAACTGTTAAATCTTGAATAATGATGAATTGCTTTGACTTGTGAAAGTGAAAACTGATAAACTTATGTTAGTAAAAATATTTATTTATTTACATATTTATTCACAGTTATTGATCACATTTTTCCCGAGTGTAGTTCATTGTAATGACATTGTGTTTTCCTCTTTTGTGCACTTTTACATAATACACCAACACTTGTATCTGTTCCTGCTGATACTTCCTGCTCAGCTACTGTTCGGACGCTCTTGCTTACTGCTCCGCGCTTTGCTCTATCGCTTTTACATTTTATCTCCTATATTTTTATATTTTATTTCCTTTTATCACCTAATTTTAACTTCAGCAAATCAGCACAGTGCTCATACGACAAAGTTTGGAATACCACAAAAACGCAGAATTCTTTTACCCGACCAGCTTACATTTCCGGGAAAGGAAAACACAACTGCCTACAAGGATAAGAGAAAATGCCTCTTCTGGTTCAAGAATCTACTTGCTGCACTAACTGCCACAGACTTTTACAAAGGATTGCAGTTCTTGAAACAAAGTTACTTACGGGACCACCAAACCAGACGGAGCACACAACAGAGCTTCGTCATGGACACCCTCAGCATACCGGTGAGTCCCATGAAACTAGTGCTCCTCGACAGGTAGAGAAACAAGCCGATCGACTTACAAATCGATGGCACAAACAGGGAGCGAGACCCAAAGGCACTCGAGACATCAGATTGTCACGAGCATCACATATTGCCGCAGTAGCATCCTCTACCCCAGATACAGCTCTGACAAGGATTGCAAACACTGGTCTCCTACCACCGCCTATACATCTTGAGAACAGATTTGAAGTACTAATGAATGTAAATGAGGAATCCCCAAATGTGATGAATGTGATCGAACACAGACTGAATGGGCCAGTAGCTAACACTGATGCTAACTGGCGCTCAAGGTCGAGCAGACAGCGGCACAGAACGCTGCCGAGCCCAGGACTCTGATAGTGGGGGACTCCATAATCAGAAACATTAGCAGCAGGGATACAACTACGTGCTGCCTTCCACAAGCAACAACTTCTGATGTAAACAGGGAACTTCAGAACATTCTGATGAAACATAAGACTGCAAATCGACTCATCATACATGTGGGGAAGAATTATATTCATAAAGAGCAGTCAGAACTCCTAAAGAAGGATTTCAATGAACTTTTTGAAACACATAAAAGACTGAAAGTTCAAACATTCATCAGTGGACCACTCCCAGCAAGAGGAACAAACAGGTTTTCACGGTTGCTTGGGCTTAATACATGGCTGCAAAAAACCTGCAATATAAAAGGAGTAAACTTCATTGACAATTTCAATCTTTTCTGGAGTCAACGACAACTGTTTCATCGGGATGGCCACCACCCAAACAAACTTGGTTCAAGAGTGTTAAAGGACAATATCTACTTCTCCCTCAATCATCCTTCTGCAGTGTGTGCCAATCCACTCAATCTGAACGGCACACACACACCTGGACACAGTATGAATAACCACGGGACTTCACTTCAGCAGCAAAATGGACATGCGGTTGACATATCACACAAGGACAATGATAACACCACTCCGCCACAACAACCTCTGCTCACGGACTCAATCTCAGCTGAACCCTGCCCACAGAGCTCACCACAGACAGACATATTAGAACTGCTCCAAGATTCAGCACCCAAGGATGACTTCCTGGAAAACAGCCAGGGAAGCCAGGACAGCATATCACAGCCTCCGATAACACCAGAGCAACAGCCCCTTTCACCAGACACTTTTTCCCTCTCTCCAGCATCGCCACTTCTGTGCTTCTCACAGAAAATTGAAGAACTGGTGTATGCTGGAACCAAACTATCCCACTCTTTTGCTGCAAGCCCCCAGATACCAACCAAAAAACGGCAGGCACCTCAACCACCCGCACCAAAGCCTGCACCAAAGCCTGCAGGCCCAGCTCGCCCTCCCCCTCCTCCTGTGAGAGCTCTTCGGCCTCTGCCACAACGCCAGGGCCCACACCCTCCTCCATCTGCTCGAGGTGAACCAAAAACAACTGATACCAGCTCTCAGTGATATGTTTTGGGTCCCCGCTACGATAACAGTAACTTTCTCAAATGTTTACAGAACAAGCGGGAACCCAGTGTGCCTGTATCTTTCTCTATTGCTGTTCTATTACAAGATAGAAAGTCTAAGGCCTTCAATAGCCGTACAGCAAACCAAACTAATCTGGTGCCTATTACACGTCTAACTAAGATTGATGTGGGGGCAAAAAGTAAGACTGTTAAGTTAGCACTTATAAACATTCACTCACTTAAAAATAAATTACTTCTAGTCAACGACTTAAAACCACAAACAACCTGGATTTTATGCTTCTAAATGAAACCTGGCTAGAAGACAGCTGCAGTGCAACAGTCCTCAATGAAACATCCCCTCCTAACTTTACTTTTATGAGTGTCTGCAGAGCTGTTAAGAGAGGTGGGGGTCTAGCTGCTCTAGCTGCTCTCACACTCTAGATTTACTTATCAGTAAGGGTCTAAACATTTCATCGATTGTTATTAAGGATGTAGCACTGTCTGATCATTTCTGTATTTTCTTTGATATATTGATCTCTCCTGCCACTGAAGCTAGATCTGTGTCTGTCAAGAAGAGATGCTTAAATGAGAACACTAGTGTACTATTTATGAAGGCTATATCCTTAACACCAAGCATATCTGCTGACTCTGTTGATTTTCTCCTTGATTCTTTTAACTCAAAAGTTAAAAGTGTAATTGATGATATTGCTCCTGTTAAAGTCAGGGAGAAGAATGGCAGACAAAAAGCACCTTGGAGAAACTCAACAGCAGTGCAAAATATGAAAAGACAATACAGAAAAGCAGAGCGCATGTGGCGGAAGACAAAACTTGTAATCCATTATAACATCTACAAAGACAGCCTTCATGCTTTCAATATGGAACTAGGCAAAGCTAGACAGACTTTCTTCGCAAATATTATAAACAGCAATTTAAACAACACACGCACTCTTTTTGCTACTGTAGAGAGACTGACAAACCCCCCAAGCCAGATTCCCAGTGAAATGCTCTCAGACAACAAGTGCAGTGAGTTTGCTTCTTTCTTCTCTGAGAAAATCAATAATATCAGAAAGGTGATCAACACATCCTTGAGTTGCACTGAGGTCAGACAGATCAGACCACCTGAGAAAGTAGTTACTATGTCTGATTTCAAAAAAATTGATGGCAAAATTTTGGAAGAAACTGTACAGCACCTTAAAACATCAACCTGCGCTCTTGACACACTTCCTACATCTTTTTTCAAAAGTGTGTTAAACAGTTTAGAAGCAGATCTTCTAGAAGTGGTAAATGCCTCACTTCTCTCTTGGAGTTTTCCAAACTCCCTGAAAACTGCAGTTGTCAAGCCCCTCCTGAAAAAGAGCAATCTGGATAAGACCATATTAAGCAACTATAGGCCGATTTCAAATCTTCCTTTCATAGACAAGATCATTGAAAAAGTTGTCTTTAATCAGCTGAACAAATTCTTATGCACGAATGGATACTTTGACAATTTTCAATCTGGTTTCCGACCGCACCACAGCACAGAGACAGCGCTCATAAAGATAATAAACGATATTCGCTTAAATACTGATTCAGGCAAATTATCAGTGCTGGTACTACTCGACCTCTTTGCTGCATTTGACACTGTCGATCATAACATACTTCTTGACAGGCTGGAAAACTGGGTGGGGCTTTCTGGGATAGTCCTAAAATGGTTCAGGTCATACTTAAAGATTTTATCAAAGAATTTGCGGACTTTCTATCAGAATTAATATTGACTGCAGATAAAGTACTAATTGTTGGTGATTTTAATATACACATCGATAATGAAAAAGATGCATTGGGATTGGCATTTAAAGACATTGTAAACTCAATTGGAGTTAGACAACACGTGTCAGGACCTACTCATCGTCGTAATCATACTCTAGATCAAATATTATCACATGGAATAGATGTTGATGCCGTTGAAATTCTGCAGCAGAGCGATGACATCTCAGAT
Source organism: Squalius cephalus (assembly GCF_949319135.1). Classification (NCBI taxonomy): domain Eukaryota; kingdom Metazoa; phylum Chordata; class Actinopteri; order Cypriniformes; family Leuciscidae; genus Squalius; species Squalius cephalus. The sequence goes on from NC_137129.1 coordinate 23,916,851, forward strand.
CATTATCTAGTCTCGTGTAAACTTCATTTAGCCAAGGCTGCAAAGCCGACTCCGTGTTTCAAATATGTTAGACCTATCACTTCTGCCACTAAAGATTGCTTTATTAATAATCTTCCTAATCAGTTTCACCATCTCAGCATCCCAGATAGCTTAGAAGAACTCGATATTGCAACAGAAACTTTTAACTCTCTCTTTTCCAGCACTTTAGACACAGTTGCTCCGTTGCGCTTAAAGAAGATTAAAGAAAATAGTCCAATGCCGTGGTACAACGAGCACACTCGGGCCCTTAAGAGAGCAGCCAGAAAAATGGAGCGCAACTGGAAGAAAACAAAACTAGAGGTATTTCGCATTTCATGGAAAGAGAGCTCGATTGCTTACAGAGAGGCCTTAAAAGCTGCTAGATCTGCTTATTTTTCAACCCTATTAGAAGAAAATAAACATAATCCTAGGTATTTATTTGAAACGGTAGCTAAACTAACGAAAAAGAAAGCTTCAAGCACCGAAGTTTCCAAGCAACACAGCAGTAATGACTTTATGAACTTCTTCACTTATAAGATTGATAATATCAGGGAGAAAATTATAACTATGCAACCGTCTACTACAGTATCGCATCAGGCAGTGCATTGTAGTCTCCCGGAGGAAAAATTTGATTTGAATATAGCAACGAAGAGGAAGAATTTACTAAACTCGTTAAATCATCTAAATCTACAACATTTATGTTAGACCCTATACCGACTAAGCTACTGAAAGAAATACTTCCAGAGGTCATAGATCCTCTTCTTAATATCATTAATTCATCTTTGTCTCTAGGATACGTACCAAAAACCTTTAAACTGGCTATGATTAAACCGCTTGTTAAAAAAACGCAACTTGATCCTACAGAATTAGTCAATTACAGGCCGATCTCGAATCTACCTTTTCTGTCAAAGATATTAGAAAAAGCAGTATCTTCACAACTGTGTTCCTTTCTTGAAAGAAATGATATCTGTGAGGATTTTCAGTCAGGATTTAGACCGTACCATAGTACTGAGACTGCTCTCGTTAGAGTCACAAATGATTTGCTCTTATCATCCGATCGTGGTTGTGTCTCTCTATTAGTGTTACTTGATCTTTGTGCTGCATTTGATACTATCGACCACAACATTCTTTTAAATAGACTCGAAAATTATGTTGGCATTAGTGGAATTGCACTAGCATGGTTTAAATCATACTTATCTGACCGTTATCAGTTTGTAGCAGTAAATGAAGAGATGTCTCATCGATCACAAGTTCAGTATGGCGTACCACAAGGCTCAGTACTAGGACCGCTGCTGTTCACTCTGTAGGAAACATGGCATTAGGAAACATGGCATTAGCTTTCACTGTTATGCCGACGATACTCAGCTCTATATTTCTTCAAAACCTAACGAAACTTACCAATTCACAAAATTAACGGAATGCATAGCGGATATAAAAAATTGGATGACTCGTAATTTCCTACTTCTAAATTCTGAAAAAACAGAGTTTCTAATTATTGGACAAAAAACTTCCTCACGTAATAACCTAGAATACTGTCTAACACTTGATGGCTGCTCTGTTAAGTCTTCGTCGTCGGTTAGGAACCTGGGTGTGCTCTTTGATACCGATCTTTCATTTGAAAGTCACGTGTCCAGTATCTGTAAAACTGCATTTTTCCATCTTAAAAATATATCTAAATTACGTCATATGCTCTCATTGACAAATGCGGAACAATTAGTTCATGCGTTCATGACCTCAAGGCTAGATTATTGTAATGCTCTACTGGGTGGTTGCCCTGCATGCTTAATAAACAAACTACAGCTGGTTCAAAACGCAGCAGCTCGAGTTCTTACCAGAACCAGGAAGTATGACCATATTAGCCCAGTTCTGTCAAAACTGCACTGGCTCCCTATTAAACATCGCATCAATTTTAAAATATTGCTGATCACGTACAAAGCACTAAATGGTTTAGCTCCGCAGTACTTGAGCGAGCTCTTAACGCATTATAGTCCTTCACGTCTATTGCGATCTCAAAATTCCGGCCAGTTGATAATACCTAGAATATCAAAATCGACTGCTGGCGGTAGATCCTTCTCCTATTTAGCACCAAAACTTTGGAACAGCCTTCCTACCATTGTACCATTGTCAGTTCAAAGCTAGACTAAAAACACATCTCTTTGACCTAGCGTTCACATAATACATTATAGACTTCTATAATTTAATGTTAGGCTGCATAGATTAGGTCAGCTGGAACCGGGAACACTTCCCATAAATCCTGATGTACTCGTTACATCATAAGAAGAATGGCATCTACGCTAATTTTAGTGTCTTTGTTTATCCCGAGGTTTTCCCGCAGCCTGCCGGATCCAGGCCGTATCCAGATCTGATGAAGGCCCTTCGCCTGGACCCGATGACAACGCTGTGCTGAAGTGCCATCTAGTCTCTCCCTATGGAGGATCCCTTTACCACTCTACAGATAAAGCGTTGTCGGGAAACTCAATTCGCGTATCTACCCCGAATTGATAAAATAAAATAAAATTCTGTATCAAAAATTATAAGGAAACACCAGTACTTTGTTTAGGCTTGGTTTGTAGGGAATTACAAACCTGCGTACATATATTCAAACGCACATAACTATAGAACCAATTCTTAATGCGCATGTGAACGCCATCAGCGTTTCTCACAGGTTCGCGTTTAAAGTTTGTGTAAAGAGAATGGTGTCGTCTTAGCGGCCCCTAATTTAATAACAAATGATTGTTGCGACGGAAGCGAATCAATCATAACTAACCTTAGCTGGAAAATAACTACTAAAGAACCGCTATAAAGCCAAAACAATCTCTGTTACCATAAATTATACGTTTATCTCTGTAAAGCTGCTTTGAAACAATCTACATTGTTAAAAGCGCTATATAAATGAAGATGACTTGACTTGACTTGACTTGACTTAGATGGGAGAGGTTATTATGTGAGTATAGGAGACCATAAGTCTGAGTGGACATCCATGACATGCGGAGTCCCTCAAGGCTCAATTCTTGCGCCACTCCTGTTCAACCTGTATATGCTCCCAATGAGCCAAATAATGAGAAAGAACCAAATTGCTTACCACAGCTATGCAGACGACACACAGATTTACTTAGCCCTATCGCCTAAAGATTACAGCCCCATTGACTCCCTGTGCCAATGCATTGATGAAGTCAACAGTTGGATGTGTCAAAATTTTCTTCAGTTAAACAAAGACAAAACTGAAGTCATTGCATTTGGAAACAAAGATGAAGTTCTCAAGGTGAATACATACCTTCACTCTAAGGGTCAAACAACTAAAAATCAAGTCAGGAATCTTGGTGTGACACTAGAGTCAGACCTTAGTTTCAGTAGTCATGTCAAAGCAATAACTAAATCAGCATACTATCATCTGAAAAATATTGCAAGAATTAGATGCTTTGTTTCCAGACAAGACTTAGAGAAACTTGTTCATGCTTTCATCACCAGCAGGGTGGATTATTGTAATGGACTCCTCACTGGCCTTCCCAAAAAGACCATAAGACAGTTGCAGCTCATACAGAACGCTGCCGCCAGGATTCTGAGCAGAACCAGAAAATATGAACATATCACACGAGTCCTCAGGTCTTTACACTGGCTCCCAGTTAAATTTAGGATTGATTTTAAAGTATTATTACTGGTATATAAATCATTCAATGGCCTAGGACCTCAATATATTGCAGATATGCTCACTGAATATAAACCCAACAGATCACTCAGATCATTAGGATCATATCAGCTAGAAATACCAAGGGTTTACTCTAAGCATGGCGAGTCTGCTTTTAGCTATTATGCCAGCCGCAGCTGGAACCAGCTTCCAGAGGAGATCAGATGTGCTCCTACAGTAGTCACTTTCAAATCCAGACTCAAAACACATCTGTTTAGCTATGCATTTTCTGAATGAACACTGTGCCACTGTTCGTCCGACTGTTTGTATTGTATTTTATTTTATTTTTCTTAACTGTTTTAATTATTCTTATTTCTTTTTATTATTTTAATTTCTTCTATGTAAAGCACTTTGAATTGCCATTGTGTATGAAATGTGCTATATGAATAAACTTGCCTTGCCTTGCCTTCCCAAGAAAGTGGTGGCTGAAATATGTGCAGTAAGTGGACATTTTCTAACTTTCCAAAGGAAAGAAAGTATAAGACTTTGTAATGTCCATTTGTTTCCATTGCACTGGACAGTGAATAAACCCTCTCAGATAACTGTCATATGGAGGAATAGCCTACCTGGCAAGTGCATAAATAACTACTTAATTTATACTTGTATGTTTTATGGCTGCAGTATAAGTTGCAGGATTCCACATCTACAGAAAGGCCTACAGAAGAGTTTGCACAGTCAGAGGAGACATAGGCCAACAGGTGGGCAGTGTATAGCCAACTTTTCCTTTTTATTTGTTGCATGAGGCTAATATCTCTTGTTGCAGGCACTTGACCACTGGCTTTTCTTTACAAAGAACAACTGAAATAAAACTCAAGGAACTAAGCATATTTGTCTTTTATTAAACATTTAATGAAAAGGTTTTTTTTTTTTTTTTTTTTTTTTTTGCCAATGTTGTGTAATATAGCACATGCAACAATGTCACAGGCCCTGTCAGGTGTGCAGCCCTCAGACTTTTCAGACACTGAAATCTTCCCTTTAGTTAGCCAAAGTTCATTTCATTGTGTGCCCTTGTCCTGGCTAGAGCTGCATTGTAACTGGTTTGGGTCAGGGAATGGGGTCATAAAACACCTGTCTGCAGGCAGGAACATCTCATAATCTCCTATGAAAAAAATGCAGTTCTGTTAGGATCAGCATAAGTGTATGTAATACAGTGAGCTTGATATTTAATTGTGGAACTTTCCTTACCACTTTCAAATAATGTGCATAAATGTGAATCTCTGAAAATTCTTAACTCATGCACAGATCCTGTAGCCTAGAAATCTAGACGCACCCTAGCGGCAGCAAAATGTATTTTGCAGCCAGGGCAGTCTAGCAACTCTCCATTGACTTTCGAGCTGCAAAAACCTAAATTGGGTCAGGCCAATCACGTCATGTATAGAGTAGGCGGGGCGGGCTTAACATAATGACAACAGAGTTGCGACGGTTACCTGCCACTTGAAAACAAAGAATGGCGGAGCTGCTGGAGAACAGTCTTTCGAATCAGCTTTGTCCGCGACTCTGGAGGACTTGGAGTTAGGTTTTTCTTTGAGAAAAGAGCATAGAACAGCACTTAAGTCATTCTTAAAAAAAGGAAGATGTGTTCGTAGTTTTGCCGGCCAGATATGGCAAAAGTTGAATCTATCAACTAGCTCCGCTGTTGGGAAAACGCTCTGGTTGGTTGAAGCGCTGTCCTATTGCGTGCAGAGGGAATTTGAAAGACAGCCGTTTATCCCGCCCCTCGGATTGAGCCGTGTCTATGGTGAGTTGCCAGACCCAACATCTTGATGTAGGTCTGGCTTGCCAGGCTACAGATCCTGGCCATTTTGCTTTCACATTTGTGATATGGAAGATTTTAGTCAACTGTCTTTTTTTAATTTGATATAATATTACTAATCTGGAATATTAAGAATCACAATAGTAACTGGGCTGCACATTTACATTGTGAACCCCCTTTCTGTTCACATAATCCCCTTCATTGAGGCCTTGATGGCAGTCTATGGTCTAGCCTATAATCGGCATGGTCATCATTGCACGATCTTCATAAATTATGATAGCCTAAAAAAAAAAGAAAAACTGCTTTACAACATTGGGTCTTAAGTGGCTTGGAAATGCCACAAAAAAAACCTAAAACTGTTTTTTAAACCTAAAAGCGCCAGGTAAACTCCCAATGACACGACAGACAGCACTTTCCATCAAGTTCTCCGCATCTCCAATAGTGTAAAGGAAAGAGCCACTCGCAAATAATCTTAGGGCAATGCAAACAGTTTGTGCTGTAGTTAAAGCCCGACTCCGACAAGTCGAAAATAAATGTGCGTTTCCAACAAATTAATAATGTAAACGACAATCTCACAAGTCACGAGAAAAAACATACAGTATATCTCAGAAAGTGCACTATCGCGCTGTGCTGGACTTCCCGCATCAGCTCCGCTTATGAAGCCGCAGTCTAATCCTGTTAACATGAAATAAGCCTGCTCCCGAGCAGGTTTAAGCTTGCGCACCTGTTGCTATGACAGCAAGTCCAGGATGAGCGTCGAAGAACCAAACAATCCAAGATCATGCCAAATCGCCAACAATCAAATCCACGTAGCGATGTGCAAAGAACGGGCCCCAGGACAGCAAACACAAGGGGAATAAATAGGACAGTAAACAAGGCAGGTAATGAGGGAGGACAGGTGGGGAAACTGAACCAATAATCAGATAAAATGATGGGCGGGGTCAGACAATAGACAGGAGAGCACATGGCACAGGGAAGCATAACAAGACAAGCCATGTGCTCACATCAAACATGAATGGTGTGTTCAACATCGGCTGTGGCTGTATGTAATGATTTCTCTCCCCTTGCAGACAGGGAGGAGCTGAAAACGGAGATGTGAGATGTGATTGGAGATTGGACACTTTCTGCTTCCCATAGTGATGCTCGCGCTGCGTTTGCATACTTTGCCACAGCTGAAGTGAAATATATGCAATCTTGTCTAATACAAAGACTTTTGAGATACATTTTCGTTCAGTGCTTTACAGTATGTACTGCTTAAGGAACACGCCGACTTCTGGGGACTTTAGCTTATTCACCGTATCCCCCAGAGTTATAAGTCCATACATACCCTTTTCATCTCTGTGCGTACCATAGCTCTATCTACATGTTGAGATTTGTATAGCCACAGCGTGTACAAATAACAAGGTCACATGAGACACAGCCATCTTCTGTCCGTATACATACTGGGAACTATATTCTCAGAAAGCAAAGCACTGCTACTTGGGCGGAGTGATTTTCTCACAGCACCTGAGAAGCCCCGAGGTGAGGAGCAGAGAGTTTGCTCAGAGTTGGAGTAAATCACTCCGCCCAAGTAGAAGTGCTTCGCCTTCTGAGAATATAGTTCCCAGTATGTATACGGTTAGAAGATGGCTGTGTCTCATGTGACCTTATTATTTGTACACACTGTGACTATACAAATCACAACATGTAAATAGGAAAATGTTGGCGTTATTTTGTCACTTATTGGGAGCAGTATGCTAGCTAGAGCCATTTACCTCCAGTCTTTGTGCTAAGCTAGGCTAGCGGTGGGTGCGTCAGACAGAGTTATGGCATGCACGGAAATGACCCTTTGTATGTATGGACTTATCTAACTCTGGGGGATATGCTGAATAAGCTAAAGTCCCAAAAAGTCGGCGTGTTCCTTTAATACAGCGTCTGTTTGTACAAGAATAAAAGTTCAACATAACCCTATACTATCAATGTAGTGGGGTCTACATTTTTTATCAGTTTTATTTTGATAAACATGACACAATATAACAGAGACCACAGGAAAAGAGATTTTACTGTTATAAAAAACAGATTTGTAAGCTTTAGTGGAACTGAAGGTGTGAGAATAAACACGAAACACATGTGATTGTTGTCATGCGGTGAATCCAGCCAACGGTGAAACAGCTGTACTCATCAGAGCTCGTGCAGCCGCTCTTGAGAAGAGAGAGTCCTGTGGCTGCTCTCGAATCGCTCTCGCGGTACATTGATGGCATACGTCACAGTCACATGGCGTCTGCACCATAGCTATCATATAATAAAGGCTAGATGTCTCGTCCGCGCTGCTGGCCAATGGAGGTCGACGTCCGCACACGGCGGCCATCTTGCCACAGGGAGCTCGCTCACTCGTAACATTGTGTTTTAATGGTGCATGTACTTTTAAATAACCATAACTTGCTCAATTTTCTACCGATTTTCAAACGGGTTGGTTTGTTATAAACGTCAGAGATGTAGTTATGACACTGCATATGAATAATTAAGAAAATCTGCAATTTCAACATGTTCCTGCGTTCAGAATTATAGCCACGTTAATAACGTTTGTAAGAAACCAAAACGTTTGTATATCCGTCAAGATTTCAGCGAAATAAGAGGATTTGTGTTCGTGCTGATCACTCACCTTACTTCAGATACCACAGAGCTTCCCTGTGACAAGATGGCTGCCGTTGATGCCGTTCGAGACTCCGCCTTAAGATATCTAGCCTTATATGGATATCTATGGTCGGCACTGTCTCAAGTCGGGAAAAAAATTCTAACCGGCATGCACTGCTTCAAGTCAGCCACCAAACGGTCTGCACCAGGGGGGCAGGGTTTCATATTATTTTGAAGCTTCCCCGGGTGCCGCCATTGATTAACCGACCCCCACCTGCTGTTAGCATTCCATTGACTCCCATTCATTTTGGCGTCACTTTGACAGCGAATAACTTTACATCTGAGGCTTTTAAAGACTCCATTTGTCCATTATTTATTTCTAAAGAAACACGAAAATGTTTAAAAGGCTCCATTACCTTGTATCTTACGTTATGGCCCCGTAGAAACAATTTTTGTAAAAATAGGCTAACGATTGCGTCATAACCACGCGACTCTCTGTCGCACAGTAGAGAAATTACCGTATGGACAGGAGGAGAAGCAATCGGGGGGACGTGGAGGCAAAATGACAAAATAATTAATCTGAATACCTAGCAAAAGTTTCTCCTGCTCCAAGCTCATGGACACCTCCTACTCACGATCTTCCGTCTCTGCAAGTTTCGGAAGGGAATGATTCAGATTTCTCTTGGCACAGCTACTAGAAGACAGATGGGTTGCTCAAGTCACATCTACGTCGTCAAGCTCAGTTTGAGTCTGCGCAGTACGCTCGACCCCCAGGAAGTGAGAGCTTCTAATTGACTTCACTTGTCTCCGATGAATCCAATGGGGTCGCTGTGTCCAGTTTATATACTGTCTATGGTCTGCACAGCGCTGCATGAAGTTGAACAAGCCTGAAATTACACACAAAGCACATGACCAGCAATAACCAATCGCTAGTCATGAGCTTACACAGAACGAGACACGAACATGCAGCTAATGAGGGACACTCATAAGCCACGTGTTCATATAGAACAAGAAAAAAGATAACATGAACTCCCGCAGCCAGTGGGAAACAATGCGTGCGTGCGACGCAGCACAAGACAGAAACACAGAAGAAAAACCATGGCCGCATGCAGAACAGAACACAACAAGACACACAGACAAAGACAGGAGAAATACGGGAGTGTCAGGGCTCTGTCACAAAACCAAGAAACACACTAGACCTAGGTGACAGAACCCTGACAGAGTGTAGTCGGGTGAATTTTTTAGAATCAGCATCTGGTATTAAAGCTGTGTTCCCACTCAGGACATGAAAAAGCTGTTGATCAGATCATTTAGTTAAGGAACTGAAATCTTTAGCAGTGGTCATGGGATAGAGTTGTGCGTGATTCAGCACTCAGCAGACGCCCTTCTCAACATCCTGCAATTCCTCTTTAGGCAAATCAGGAACATTGCAAAATACTTATGTAGTTAGGAAAACATCTGAAACGTCTGTATTTTATTCATTAGACCCTGAACGGCAAAAACTTAGTTATGTTTTAAATACTCTGGATTAAAAAGTCTACACACCCCTTTTAAAACAGATGGTATTTATGTAAAAAAATAAAATAACAATAATCATATCAGAACTTTTGCACATTTATTGTAAAAATTACAATCTATGTAATGTCACTGAAAACCAAAGCATCGTTTCATTTCAGATAAAAAAAACAAAACAAAAACAAGTCAAGATGTTCCAAGCTGATCTAAACAGACTGGGTAATAAAATCAAAAGGTGCTTCAGCTAAGTATTAGTTCAGGAGAGTGCACACTTGTGAGGCGGTTAGTTATTCCAAATCTATCAGCTTGGAACATCTTGACGCGGAAAGACTTCAATTTTTTATTTTCTCTGAAATGTGTCACTTTGGATTTAAATACATTGCATAGGTTGTAATTTTTATATTAAACATGCAAAAGTTCTGATATGATTTATCTTTGTTTCAGGGATATGTAGACTGCCAAGATCTTACCTTCGCAGGTCAAGATCTATATTCAACTTCAGCACTACACCAACTCAGCACATCAGCACATCTTCAGTATGGGTGACAGAAAATTTCGGTATCTTTATCTTCTTTGGTTGAATGGATAATAAAGCTCCATTTTTACATGCACCTTACCAGCTAAAGGCAGACAGCTGACGGTGATGAAGAACAATCCTTTAAGTTTCATCATGATGGTGTGTCTCCCTCTGCTCAGCTTTAGCTACTGAAGTCAGCAGAGTGAATCTTTCTTACTCTTCCAGCTCAATCACATCAGCAGTTTGCCTTTCCTAATTCCAGGCATACAACATTGATGATGAAGTCAGCAAGTAATCTAAATGACTCCCTCTATGAAACTCCTAAATCTTTTGGTTTGCTGCACTCCACCCTGATGTGATGTGAACACTTAAAAACTGAACTGAAGAGCCTTGGAAAACACAGAAGGTCTGCCTTTTTTCAGGCAGGCAAATAAAATATTTCTATAAATGTTATAATTAGGTGGCGCTACTGCTAGCATAGTTTTAAAAGTTGTGTGTGTGAGAGAGAGCACAATGGTGCTGAAAAAATGTACAGCCTGTTTGCTCCAAATTATAGGCATGCAGAGCAGCAGGGAAATCAAATGACAGCAATCTTGTGACACAAGCGTGACAGTCACGATAAATGGTTTACTAGTGATTATGCCACACACAAACACACTAATGCAAATCTCAGACACACCATGAACATAGTTTATAATACTGTGTTTACCACCTATACTGGAATGAGACTGCTCACTCATGCATTGAATCAATAATGCACATGCATGTGGAGTGGAAGAGGATATGAATGTATCACTTATGTGACTGTTTGGCGTTTTAGAATGAGAAAGAGATGAGACAGATGGCATGTTCTTTAATCCTGTCTGTCCTCTGCTAGTCTATGTCCCTCTTTTTGTCTCAATCTCTTGCTCCATCCCCCTGTAGTCACATATGTTTAGTTTCATTGTGTTTTGGTTTGGTTCTGTTCTGTTCCTGACCTGTTCACTGTGATTGTAAGTTGACCTAGTTTCCTGGGGCCCGTTCTTCGTACGTTGCTTATTACATCCGAGATCAAATGACACATCCAAGATGATATCATTGTGCGAATCATGATCTGGCTAACTCGGTTCTTCGAACACACTTGCCGGATATGATTAGTATCGCTGGATTGAGTTATCTGAGATAATTGCGCGTTCATGCGCTGGTTAAAAGGGGATATGTATCGATAGTAGAAACATTGATCAGCAACGCTGCTATTGGCTGCTCAGCGGGGCCAAAGAGCGGGCTCAGTTTTTCTCCTCAGCAGAGCAAGAACTAATAGTCGAAGTTTATTCGGAATTTTAATGTTTAATCAAAACGCCAGGGAACACCTCAAAGTCTGCAAAAGCCAGGAGAGAGGGCTGGCAAAAAATATCAGACAATTTAAATCCGTTAGAAGTGGCCATGTTAGATGTTTTTATCACTTAATAGCCTATATTTTTGTATTTTAATAATTGCATAATTACTTTGTGCATTGTAATGTCAGTCACCATACTAGAACATGGGAATAAATAAAAGTGAAGTACAAAAATATTCTACATAATGGTAATTTTTAGTTATATTATAGTCTCTTTTATAAAAGGCACTGTTAAATAAATGGTGTTCTGTTTATAAAAGCAACCAAGAAAAAGGCTGAGAAAAAAATAGAAAAGATCTTAGTAGCCTACACTGTAAAATAATTTTTGCTGCATTAAATTAAGGCTGTATAGTCATTTCAACTGTTAAATCGTGAGTAATGATGAATTGCTTTGACTTGTGAAAGTGAAAACTGATAAACTTATGTTAATGTAAAAATATTTTGCCATGAGTTATTGATCACATTTTTCCCCAGTGTAGTTCATTGTAATGACATTGTGTTTTCCTCTTTTGTGCACTTTTACATAATACACCAACACTTGTATCTGTTCCCAAGAAAGTGGTGGCTGAAATATGTGCAGTAAGTGGACATTTTCTAACTTTCCAAAGGAAAGAAAGTATAAGACTTTGTAATGTCCATTTGTTTCCATTGCACTGGACAGTGAATAAACCCTCTCAGATAACTGTCATATGGAGGAACTAGCCTACCTGCAAGTGCATAAATAACTTTACTTAATTTATACTTGTATGCTTTATGGCTGCAATATAAGTTGCAGGATTCCACATCTACAGAAAGGCCTACAGAAGGGTCTGCACAGACAGAGGAGACATAGGCCAACAGGTGGGCAGTGTATAGCCAACTTTTCCTTTTTATTTGTTGCATGAGGCATGTGCACTAATATCTCTTGTTGCAGGCACTTGACCACTGGCTTTTCTTTACAAAGAACAATTGAAATAAAACTCAAGGAACTAAGCATATTTGTCTTTTATTAAACATTTAATGAAAAGTGTTTTTTTTTTTTGACAATGTTGTGTAATATGGCACATGCAACAATGTCACAGGCCCTGTCAGGAGTGCAACCCTCAGACTTTTCAGACACTGAAATCTTCCCTTTAGTTAGCCAAAGTTCATTTCATTGTGTGCCCTTGTCCTGGCTAGAGCTGCATTGTAACTGGTTTGGGTCAGGGAATGGGGTCATAAAACACCTGTCTGCAGGCAGGAACATGTCATAATCACCTATGAAAAAAAATGCAGTTCTGTTAGGATCAGCATAAGTGTATGTAATACAGTGAGCTTGATATTTAATTGTGTCACGGTTCATGAATTCACTCTCTCTCTCTCGTCTAACGTGCTGTTGTATGTGTGTGTGTGTCTGTGGGCGTGGTCACTAATCATCAGTGATCAGTAGCGCCAGCTGGTTTCAATTGTATGTCCCTTTATAAGCTCAGTAACTGGTGTCTCATGTTGTCAGATCGTTGTGGTTTTCCTGGTGTGTTTCCCGTGCTTGTTCCTGTGTTCCTCGTGCCGTTTTGGATCTTCCTGTCTTCGTCGTGTCTTCCTGGATTTCTGCACTCTTCACGGATTCATCAAGCACTTCACGAGGGATCACCACTGGATTACTGCACCAGCACCTGTTGCCCACCGAGGTCCCTGCGTCACCACACCATCAGCGTTTGTGTCCGCCCACCTGTCCCGCTGTGTTGGCGTTCATCTGTGTGCTGTGTTTCTGACCATCTGTGTGTTTTCAATAAAGAGCGTTGTTGCATATACATCCTGTCTGTCCGTTACAGAACGATCTGACCAACCATGGATGTAGCAGGCGCCACGAATTGGGACGAGTTTGCGACTCGAAGCATCGCGAGAATGGACACCCAGGAGGAGAGCATCTCCAACACAGGTCGGGCGGTTCAAGCGCTTGTGACGCAGGTGTCCGAGCTCACCCAACAACTCCAACAGCTAAGAGTTCCCACTGCGCCGCCCACACTGCCCATTCAGCCCAATCCACCAGAGCCGCCCCAGCAGCGCGAACCGAGACTACCGACACCAGAGGGATATTCAGGTGAACCGGAGTTTTGCAGAGCATTTTTGACCCGATGTTCTATGCACTTTTCATTACAGCCACTGACGTTCAGTCAAGAACAGTCGAAGGTGGCATTCGTGCTGACGCTGTTGTCCGGCAAAGCGGCTCTCTGGGGAACGGCAGGAGTGTGGGAGAATCAAGATCCATGCTGCGCCTCGTTCCAGGCACTCTCCGAGGAGATGAAGAGGGTCTTCGATTGTGCGGTGGCGGGTAGGGAGGCGGCCAGACTACTCGCCGATCTCCGCCAAGGTAACAGCTCGGTGTCGGAATATTCCATTCGGTTCCGCACCCTGGCTGCAGAGTGCCGATGGAACGAGGAGGCGCAGTGGGATCGTTTCCTGCATGGGTTGGCTGACCGTGTCCAGAGGGAGATTTACATGCTGGACCTTCCACGCAGTCTGAATGGACTCATTGAGTTGGCGTTGCGAGTGGATGCTCGACTGAGCAGAATGGGTCGCTTCCAACAGAACCCTCCGTTTCGCGGTATGGAGAATCCGCGTTTGGAGAACCTGGACACGGTCAGTCCCGTGTGTGATCCCGAGCCCATGCAGGTGGGTAGAGCTCGGCTTTCCCGGGAGGAGAGAGAAAGGCGGAGGTCCCAAGGACTGTGCCTGTACTGCGGGAAGGCGGGTCACTTCATCCACTCGTGCCCGTTAAAAGATCAAGCCCGGTAGTAACAATGAGGCTACTATCGGGTGGGATCTCCGCCAAGAAGACCTCATCATCATCATCATCAGCTACTCTCCTTCCGGTAAGACTAAGGTGGGCAACCCACATACACAACACCAAGGCTTTACTGGATTCGGGGGCAGAAGGTAATTTTATGGACTCAGAACTGGCTCATCATCTTCACATTCCGGTTTCCCCTCTTCCGTACAAGATCTCTGTCAAGGCTCTAAATGGACAACAACTTCCTGACATTTCACACATCACAGAACCTATCACTCTCATCACTTCTGGTAACCACACAGAGACAATATCATTCCTCCTCATGAACTCACCTCTCGCACCCATCGTACTCGGTCATCCCTGGCTCACATTACATAATCCCAGAGTCGATTGGGGTCACAATTCTGTTTCTATGTGGAGTAATACATGTCATGAGTCATGTCTAGTGTTTGCGTGTTCGTCTGTACCTGTGTCTGTATTCCAGGAGGAGGCGGTGAATTTGTCTAACGTGCCCGGGGAGTACCAGGACCTGAGAGAAGTGTTCAGTAAGTCTCGTGCTGCTTCTCTCTCTCCACATCGTCCCTATGACTGTGCCATAGACTTAGTGCCAGGTGAGTCTCCGCCTAAAGGCAAGTTATATTCACTTTCTGTTCCAGAGAGGGAGGCTATGGAGAAATATATTTCTGATTCTCTAGCATCCAAATTCATTAGACCTTCCTCATCTCCAGCGGGGGCGGGGTTCTTTTTTGTGGGGAAGAAGGATGGATCTCTGCGACCGTGCATTGATTACCGAGGGTTGAACAACATCACGGTAAAGAATACTTATCCTTTGCCGCTGATGTCTTCAGCCTTCGAGCGGTTACAGGGAGCATCCATCTTCACAAAATTGGATTTACGTAACGCTTATCATTTGGTTCGCATAAGGAAGGGTAATGAATGGAAGACCGCGTTCAATACCCCCAGGGGGCACTTTGAATACTTGGTCATGCCCTTCGGGCTGTCCAACTCCCCAGCGGTCTTCCAGGCACTCGTCAATGACGTGCTGAGAGATATGGTTGACCAGTTCATATGTCTACCTGGATGACATATTGATTTTTTCATCTTCTCTCCAGGAACACGTTCAGCACGTCAGACAAGTGCTTCAGAGGTTGCTAGAGAATGGGCTTTTTGTCAAGGCGGAGAAATGCGTTTTTCATGCACAGTCTGTTCCTTTTCTAGGGCACATCGTCTCTTCTGAGGGAATGCGTATGGATCCTGACAAGGTTAAGGCTGTGATAGATTGGCCAAGTCCAGATTCCCGTAAGGCCCTACAGAGGTTTCTGGGGTTTGCCAATTTTTATCGGCGTTTTATTCGCAACTTCAGCCAACTAGCCGCGCCTCTGACTGCCTTGACCTCCCCCAGAACGACGTTCAGGTGGTCCGATACAGCGGAAGCTGTATTCGCCAAACTTAAGAGCTGCTTCGTTTTGGCTCCCATCCTCGTTGCCCCTGATCCATCACGTCAGTTCGTGGTGGAGGTCGATGCATCAGAGGTGGGGGTAGGAGCAGTTCTTTCCCAACGTTCTTCCACAGACGACAAGATGCATCCTTGCGCGTTTTTTTTCTCATCGTTTATCACCTGCAGAACGTAACTATGACATTGGTAACAGAGAATTGTTGGCAGTCAAGTTAGCGCTGGAGGAGTGGCGTCACTGGTTAGAAGGGTCAGGGGTACCTTTTATCGTATGGACCGATCATAAGAACCTAGAATATATTAGAACCGCCAAAAGACTCAACTCTAGGCAGGCTCGGTGGGCACTTTTTTTTCCGGACGTTTTGACTTTTCTCTTTCGCACCGCCCGGGTTCCAAGAACATCAAACCCGATTCCTTATCTCGTATTTTTGACCAATCCGAACGCCCGTCTACTCCCGAGTGTATTTTACCCGAGACATTAGTGGTCTCCACTCTCAGATGGGAGGTCGAATCGAAGGTCGTGAAGGCTTTAGAAGGGGTAACGCCTCCGCCCGATTGCCCACCGAATCGTTTGTTTGTGCCAGAGGGGTGTCGGTCCGACGTCATTCAGTGGGGTCATTGTTCCAGCATAGCATGTCATCCAGGAGTAAATCGCACCAGTTTTTTGGTGAAGCAACGATTCTGGTGGCCATTAATGGCTCGCGACATCCGCAGTTTTGTTTTGGCTTGCTCGGTTTGTGCCACTGGTAAGACCTCCAATCGACCCCCGGATGGGTTACTCCAACCGCTGTCTGTCCCTTCGAGACCCTGGTCCCACATTGCGCTAGATTTTATTACCGCCCTCCCGCCCTCCCAGGGCAAGACGGTCGTTTTGACTGTCGTGGACCGGTTCTCGAAGGCGGCTCATTTTATTCCCTTGCCCAAATTACCCTCAGCCAAGGAGACAGCGGTAACTGTCGTAGATCACGTCTTTCACTTACATGGCCTCCCGATGGACGTGGTTTCCGACAGGGGACCCCAATTTGTGTCCAAATTTTGGCAAGAATTTTGTAAGTTACTGAGGGCGACTGTCAGTCTCTCTTCGGGGTTTCATCCCCAAAGCAATGGTCAAACGGAGAGAGCCAACCAAGATCTGGAGAGAGTGTTGCGATGTTTGGTTTCCAAGAATCCTTCCTCCTGGAGCCAACAACTCTCTATGGTGGAGTACGCCCACAATTCATTGCCAGTGTCATCCACGGGCCTTACTCCGTTTGAATGTAGTTTAGGTTACCAGCCACCAGTTTTTGCTAGTACGGAATCCGAAGTCGCGGTCCCCTCCGCTCACGCCTTCGTCCAGAGGTGTCGCCACACTTGGACTAGAGCCCGTGAGACTCTTCTCCAAGTGGGGGCGCGCACCAAGGCTAAGGCCGATCGCCACCGGTCGAAGCCTCCCGTATATGTCGTTGGTCAAAAAGTGTGGCTTTCAACCAAGAACATTCCTCTCCACTCCGTTTCTAATAAACTTGCTCCTAAATTCATCGGCCCGTTTCCTGTCACCAAGATCATTAGTCCGGTGGCAGTCCGACTCAAACTTCCTCCTGCGTACAGGAGAATTCATCCCGCCTTTCATGTGTCAAAGATTAAACCTGTGTTTTGGGCACGCATTAATCCGCCAGTCCCGGTTCCCCCCCCGCCGCGTCTCGTAGATGGGGAACCAACTTATTCGGTTAACCGTATTCTGGACTCGAGAAGGAGGGGACGCGGATTTCAGTACCTGGTGGACTGGGAAGGTTACGGTCCGGAGGAGAGAAGTTGGGTTCCTGCTAGATACATTCTGGATCACTCCCTTATCGATGATTACAATCGACAGGTAAGTCCGTCGGGGAACGCCAGGAGGCGTTCCTAGGGGAGGGGGTACTGTCACGGTTCATGAATTCACTGTCTCTCTCTCGTCTAACGTGCTGTTATGTGTGTGTGTGTGTGTGTCTGTGGGCGTGGTCACTAATCATCAGTGATCAGTAGCGCTAGCTGGTTTCAATTGTATGTCCCTTTATAAGCTCAGTAACTGGTGTCTCATGTTGTCAGATCGTTGTGGTTTTCCTGGTGTGTTTCCCGTGCTTGTTCCTGTGTTCCTCGTGCCGTTTTGGATCTTCCTGTCTTCGTCGTGTCTTCCTGGATTTCTGCACTCTTCACGGATTCATCAAGCACTTCACGAGGGATCACCACTGGATTACTGCACCAGCACCTGTTGCCCACCGAGGTCCCTGCGTCACCACACCATCAGCGTTTGTGTCCGCCCACCTGTCCCGCTGTGTTGGCGTTCATCTGTGTGCTGTGTTTCTGACCATCTGTGTGTTTTCAATAAAGAGCGTTGTTGCATATACATCCTGTCTGTCATCCGTTACAAATTGTGGAACTTTTCTTACCACTTTCAAATAATGTGCATAAATGTGAATCTCTGAAAATTCTTAAGTCATGCACAGATCCTGGCCATTTTGCTTTCACATTTGTGATATGGAAGATTTTAGTCAACTGCCTTTTTTTTATTTGATATAATATTACTAATCTGGAATATTAAGAATCACAATAGTAACTGGGCTGCACATTTACATTGTGAATCCCCTTTCTGTTCACATAATCCCCTTCATTGAGGCCTTGATGGCAGTCTATGGTAGCCTATAGTCTATGGTACCAATCACGTTAGTGAAGCCTGAGTGACATATCTGTAATCGGCATGGTCATGATTGTATGATCTTCATAAATTATGATAGCCTAAAAAAAAAAAAAAAAAAAACTGCTTTACAACATTGGGTCTTAAGTGTCTTGGAAATGCCACAAAAAAAAACAAAAAAAACGAAAACTGTTTTTTAAACATAAAAGCGACAAAAAAACGACAATCTCACGAATCACGAGAAAAAATTGATATCTCAGAAAAAAAGTGCACTATCGCGCTTGCGCTGGACTTCCCGTATCAGCTCCGCTTATAAAGCCGCAATCTAATCCTGTTTACATGAAATAAGCCTGCTCCCGAGCAGGTTTAAGTTTGCGCACCTGTTGCTATGACAGCAAGTCCAGGATGAGCGTTGAAGAACCAAACAATCCAAGATCATGCCAAATCGCCAACAATCAAATCCAGCTAAGTGAGTTAGCGACGTACGAAGAACGGACCCCTAGTGTGTGCAAGTTTCATTTAGCTCCCTTTGTTTGCCATGTGTATTTAAGCCCTTAGTTCTATGTTCAGTCTTGCTTATGCTGGATGTGGTTATGTTTTGTTTCTCCTATGTGTAGATTTGTGTTTAAAAACTGTGTGCTTTTATTCTCCGTCACTGTGTGCTTCATTACAGCCACACATTGTGTGCTTCATTACAGCCACACACCCGTTACACATGTAGCGTGTATGGTTGTCTAATTTTTGAGCTGTTCCAAATATCAGTGGTCTCTTGCCTATTGGCTAATCATAGCCATGTTGCTATCTAATTATTAAATCTGAAGTCATGTGTCACAGTTTCCGGTGTAATGGATCAACTTGGGATCATGCTAACAGAGGACATGCACGTGCATGCAGATAATTTTACCTGACTGTCCAGCAGATGTTAGATGGCTACAGATTCATCACATCCATGGAGCATAGATTAAGAAATATTAGACCACTTTGATTTCTCGGTTTCTGTTCCTGCATATTTGACACCGTTTAAAGAAAGTTTAGCATGCTCTCCTGCTGTGTTCACAAACCACGGCCACTTTAACATGGGACAATTTTTTTAAACTTGTCAGCACATTTTGGTAAAAAAAAAAATTCCAACACTATCATAGGCATATATCTGTCTGTAGTTTACTGTCGTGTTCTAATCATAAATGAAAACACTTTGATTTCAGATACTCCCTTTCATAATTTAACCATGGTTTTATTATAGTAAAAGTGTATTAACCATATTTTTTTGTGATTGACTACCATTTGTACACAATTTTACTACAAATACCATTAGCAAAATCATGGTTAATTTGTGGTTTCCATGGTTTACCTATAGTAACCATGTTTTCTGGTTGATTGGTTTCATGGTTAATTTTCATAAGGGCTGTTGTGATCACAATGGATAACCACAAACAAGGAGAAGATGGGCATGATGTATGAAAACATTTGAGCTTTTATTTGACAAACCTTTCATAAAAAGCTGTCAAAATTAAATCCGGCTCGAGACGAGGTAAACAGAAATGAAGAATGTTGTCGACATGGAGTCAAGAAAAAAAAATGGACACCCACACTGAGGGGAAGAGGCTGCTTAAATAGAGAGGGAAACCTGCACGCCAGTGTTCCCAATCACACATTAGTCAGCCAATCACCTGTGAATAACACACAGACAGACACACTCAAAAAGAAAAGAAAACATACAAGTAATGACCGACAGGGACGTCACACCCTCCCCCTACAAGATAGAAACCCCAAAGGTTGTTACAAAATTACCAAAATCAACCTATACAAAATACAGCCATAGAAACACAACATTAACATTATTCTAAACAGTCACTTTCTTCAACACAGATCTATCACCTTTATTCAACCCGGGCCCTGGGAAATAAAAAATAATGACAGATAAAGCAACAAAAACAGAGAATACCACCGCAGCTTTAAAGATACAAGAGCAGGGACAGTGCAGTCGCCAAAATATTAACCGATCCCTTTATGTAATAGATGTCCAAGTAGATATTTTCCGTTATCACTGTAAGCTGCTTTGAAACAATCTGTACTATACTATATACTGTATGTACATGGAGAACATGACTAAAATAAAGTACGACTTATATTACCAGTGAAAATAATTCATGGCGTAATCTGGCCTTTGTTCCTTAATCAACTCACCCTGAGACATGGATATTACTATGACCTTGGATTACATTTGTTAATAAACTGCGTTTGGATTTTCACTCTGTCTGCTGAATGCTGTCTCACCACCACAACCAAATCATTACAAAAGACTTCATGGATCCAGCAGTTGAATTAGTCCGTATGCGTCCAGGTAACCGCACACTCGAAGAACATGTACACATTTTCCTTGACATTGCAAATGCTTCTGATCTACCGGACTGTGCTCTCATAGACTTTTTCAGTCACGGACTTAACCAGTTTCTCAAGGATTAAGCTAATTCAACTGCTGGATCCATGATGATGAAGTCTTCTGTAATGATTTGGTTGTGGAGGTGAGACAGCATTCAGCAGACAGAGTGAAAATCCAAACCAGTTTATTAAATGTAATCCAAGGTCATAGTCAATACCAGGCAGAGGGTCCACAGAGGAAGACAGGAACAAGAAATCCAAAACAAGGGGAAACAATAATCTAAAGAAACCAGGAACTGCTCAAAATACTGACAGAGCATAAACCAAACAAGACTTCCATCAGAATGAAGGCAAAGGGCATTTAAATAGACAGGGTGATGATCAAATGAAACAAGACACAGCTGAAACAGATAAACTAATAATGAGCAGAGGATTCTGGGAAATTAAGTCCAGGAATAACAGAGTCTATGGAAACGGTGAGGGACTAGGCTGCCATCAATTGGCACATGATGGCACCTGCAGCTGACAGATGTAACAGTGCCTTTATGATTGAAATTGATATGATAAAGTGACCTGCATTGAAACATGTTTTGTGTATTAACTCATATTCATCTGCTAAAACCATAGCCACAGCCACAGTGAACACGTTTCATTCAGCAATATCCCTGATAGCACACGATATATGCTATGCATCACGGAGACGTCTATTTGATGTGCGTGTTTACATCTGACATATTTTTTCATCTGCAATACGTCTATAGGACATTTCCTGTCAGATGTCAAATAGACGTTTAGAAAATTTCTTTATGTTTATGATTTAGAATGTATGTAAAACTGACATCTTAAAGACATCTATCAAATGCTAGTAAACAGCAGATGCTCCCAGATAAAGTGATCTTTAACAGACATCTTGCAGACATGTGTGCTGGCTTGGCAGTATGTTTTTAAACTGCTCCAGAACAACATCAAAAAGGCTCTCTTATGACTAAACAGATGATGCATTAGCCTACACACCAATGCGTAAAACACAATTTATGTGCTTGAGTGCAATGTTTACTCAACCTAAAATTTCTGTACACTTTTAGAACCGCACTTTTGACTTAATTCTGACTATCAGCCAGGATAAAAATTAATCTGGTTTCCAGGTCTATATTTCAACAAAAATATGCCTATTTACACATACAAATGTAATCACAAATAAATCAGAAGTTTCTTACCGGGGATCCGATCCCCATAGCCTACCACATTCTCACAAACTCCTGGGAAACATGTCCCCATAATAGGAAAACAACAAATCTATGACATCTACATTTCACAAATAATCTGTTATTTGATGAGACAGCTGAGCTTGAGTCCCGACCTACATATTAAAAGAGTGGATTAGCGAACAGCTTAAGTTAACGGAACAAAACCTAGGGCTGGTATCGTTGTCACAGCTCAAAATTCACTGAACACAACACATTGTTTAGTCTGGATGAGTTCTTATACAATTTATTTTTCCCCATTAAAAAAAAAGAAGAAGAATGTTTAGTCTAGTTACACGCTGGAAATGAGGAAATAGGGAGCATTGGAGGTGTGGCACTGTAAACAACCGGACGGGTAAGTTAAGTGGAAAATACTGAAACATGTTATTCATGCGGATCAGAGTTAGGCAAATTTAAAGAACTTATGTCTTTGTCTCAGATGTAGGCATTTCGCTCCCGTAGGTTATCGGGTATGTGTTTCCTGTTTAAGTATTTATTTAGTAAATCCCCCTTATAGTCACGCAGGAGAAAAAGGATTCCAGCAGGATGGATGGATTGAGGGGGAAGGGAAATAGTGAACGGTATGGTGTTTGTGTATGGCCGAGTTCGAGTCGATCAAAACAATTTGCGCTTTATGCTGAGAGGAAACTGAGTTAACGTGTTTAATCGTATCACAAGGTAGGATAATTTGTTTTACGATTTGTCGTAATTCATCAGGGCGTCAACTTTGGCAGCCAAGACACTGTTGAACAAACTGTGGAACCGCAAACTTGAACCGATTTGTGTATCAACGGTGACTTTACAAATTGCATTGAATCTTTTCGGGAAAGTCATCTAAAGTGGAATGAATTTATCTTTAACTGACTGGCTTTCGTTTTTTTTTTTTTTTTATTTGTGTTAATGTTTGCAACAGTGTGTTTGTTTGCAAAGACCGGGAAAGTATGATAATGTTGAATGTGCCCTGGCTTAGGCTACACCAAAACAGCCATTGATCCTTTCAGAAGATAATTTTAATAGATGCACAAGGTAACCGGTATTATTGTCTTTGTTTAGAAGCTTTATATTTTGATTGTTTTCTTTTTAGTTGTGGACTGTACTTTAGCACTTGGGCATGGTAACTAGCTGAAACAATACCATGGTTTTACTGTTTTGGAAAACATGCTACAGAATATTTTTTGCTGCTTTTTATTTCTGTAGGTTATGCATACACACACGTGTGTTCTGGCACTGTAATGCACCATATGCTTACTCCAAGTTCAAAGCATTTGAAAACAGATAATGTGCGTTATCCACTGACAAGACCTTTAAAGATTTGGAACAGATACAGTGAGGTTAATTGTTCAGTTCAGCAGTGAATGGTTAGAGGAAACTAATGTGGACTGATATAAAATGACAGTGCTTCTCAAAAACCTGTCCTAGAGACAGCACTATGACTAGGCTAGATGGACTTTAAAGTGGACTCAAACAAGCCAATGCCATACTCTCAGTACAGATTAGGCTAGTCAATTTGGTTGATAGCTCTTTACAGTATAATTTTTCTCTCTCTCCACCACAGGCAGTATTAAAGGGACAAACACACTTCTTGAGCTTTCTACCCAGGGGATTCAGAGATGTCAAGAATGATTTGCTGATCCAGTTGTTGTTGTTAGGAACTTTCAATAGCTTTCACTCAAAGACTGTCCTTCATAGACTTAAAACTTGCTCAGTTTGTGAATCAGTCACCCACAGAGACACGTACATACACCCATATACAGTCAAGCTCATACAAACATTCACCAGACACCTGTCATACAAGCATACCTCATACACACACCATCATGGCCAATATTTATCCGTACGGCTGCTTCACTCATGCTGTCGTCAGATGTATCCCAGAGTCCTTTGGGAAGTTGGCAGAGGGTGGAGAAGGGTTTCAGACAGACCTCGCCAAGGCCCAGCGTCAAATGGGGGTGCTGACAGGCGCACTGAGGCAAAAGGTGGGGCTGCAGTTGATTGAAATTCCAGCAGACTCTGAGCTGCCTGAGAGCTGGCGGATCGAAGACATTGCTGTGATCCAAGGCGACACGGCACTCATCACACGACCCTTCAAACAGCAGAGACGCCTTGAGGTAAGGGGCAGACACATGGCTGTTGTAGATGTAGATGTTACATGGTCATACGTGTGTAAACTTTCTTTAGGCAGAGGCCGTGCAGCGAGTCCTAAATGAACTGAACCTGACAGTGGTGGAGATGGGTGATGAGGAGGGGGGGTCTGGTGGAGCCACTCTAGAAGGAAGTGATGTCTTCTTTACTGGAAAAGAGTTCTTTGTGGGCATTTCGAAACACACCAATCACAGAGGGGCAGAAGTCCTGGCCGACACCTTCAAGGTGAGTGGTGCGTTTTGGTTGAATTGATTCTGTTTGCATTGGCTGATTAGAATAATGTATATGTAAGAATCATGCACATTAACATTGTAGATATCAAATATAGACAGATTTTAATTATGAAATATAGCTGCAAGCAGCAATTAGCGGGATTCAAGCATTTTAAAACCTTCATGCCAACTATGCTGTTAAGGTCTAGGCCAACCCGAAATGTAGGGCTGACAGCCTGACACCATAAAATATCCATGATGGAGAATATGCTAAAACACATTCACAAAAGAATGAAAGGCTTAAACAATAATACTTAATATAGACTAAAGCCCTATTCGGACAGGATTAACTTTACAAGGGTAGATGGAGTAATGTAATTTTACCACAGGACATCTGTAATATTAATGGCCAATTCGCACGGGATAAATTCCCTTTCGAGAACGGTCACTTCGTATTGCATAGCTAATACGCAGTGGGGAACCTCCTTTCCTTGAGAAATATTGAAGCTAATAATTTAAAACGCAGTGCAGCTGCACAGCAAACACAGCAGAGCGTCTAGCTCGCCCATTGGCTGTGCTGCGGCAACTGCACATCCTATGGCCAAGCGCCTCTGATGCGTGACCCAATCAAGTGACTTGGCGCCAGGCACGTCAGAGCGTGCCTTAATGGGCGTGGCATAAGCCTATAAAGGGAGCCCATTCTGGCCATATAGCAGATTTTCTCTCCTTCAGCGACTCTTCACGTCTCTGACTTCCTCTGAAGCCTTCGCCGTCGAAACAAGCCAAAACAGCTAGAGCAAGCCTTTGCATACAGTGGACAGAACCTTCAACTCACCTCGAAGCCGCTCCTCTTCTGTCGCTGCTCTCCTGAGGCCATCCGGCGAGAAAACTCAGCAACACACAGTTTCATAAAAGAACAAATTTAGCGAGCGTTGTTCCAAATGCCTCGCCCCTCATGCACCTCGTGCGGAGTGCGCCACGTGCCCACGCTGAAGCTGCACTCTCTGCCACGGACTGCTCTCACTGCGAGAGCCTGCCCATCTCAACGCTGCGGACGCGCAGACGGGACGGCGACACCGATCCTCCTGCACTTCCCTTTCCGGCACTACTTCAGTGTCTATCACTAATAGTGATTTTATCATTTCTAAATATGAAATATAGAAACACATTAGTAAGTAGTAAGAAAAAAAACTATAACCAGCAGAGGACCACTCATTAGCTTGCTTTCATTTAAATGTGTCTGTTTTAAAAGTGTCAGTTTGTCTCCACTAAAGCAAGGCACATTTTCCATGTTAACTCCTTTAAACATGCTTACACACACAATTTGTTTATGTAGCCTAGATATTTGAAATAAACGATAGTTAAATAAATGTTTATTTTAGGCCTCCCATTTAAAATATAGTTTTCAGGTGTCATTGCAATCCTAATGTGAATGTGCAAAATATGATGCATAAAATGAACAACTGAAGAGGTAAATTTTGACAGTCATTTGTAATGTTTTAATGATTTTATAAAGTCTACAGAAGTTGTTATTGGTAATTAACAGAGGTTTATATGTTGATGATTTATTGTTTTATTAGTTACCATGATGGAGATCAGTGTTTGCTTTAGTTGGGCTCTTGACCCTAATTTATAATATAATTTTTTTATCTGGCTGCTGTAACTGTGTGTTTATAAAACACTTGTTGTGGCACAAAAGTCAAAAGAAAATATAATCAGGTGTTGATGGTTGTGTTTTGATGATAAAACTCAATTTAACAACACAATTTAGTGACTTGATTCACTGAACTTATCCAGAGCCTAATCTCTGTTTAAACAGGTTATCTATTATTAGTTTTGCTTTATTAATTATAGTAGAAATGTGATACTGTATGATCCATTGTTGTGACTATCAGATTTAAAAACCTCTGTGGTATTATGCTGACTCACACAGAGATCAAGAATCAGCATATGAATCTCAACGATGGTGACATTAAAAGTTTCATGTTGCAGCGCATGTTGGGTACCAGCACAGGTACTCACCCATACTCCCATTATGCAATGTAGCACGAATACTTTTATCACCATTGCTGAGATTTATATGCTGATTCTTAATGTCAGTGTGAGTCTAAGTGATGCCATAGATGATACCTTTTAGTGCACAAACTGTTTGTTAAATCTTTCACTTTGTCTGTTTGCCACAAAACTGCTGGCTCTTATGTTGTAGAATCACAGTTTTGATATAATAAATTACTAAAAACTAATAATACATCACCTGCTTCACAAAAGAAGTTTGAAAAGTTTGACATTACTTTTCAGCAGTTATTTTGTCTATGGAGCAAATGACATGAATATTGTGTGTATGTGTGAAAAATTACAGAATTATTACAGAGGCATAAAACTAGTTAGTGCCAACTAGGGGCCGATTTCTTTCAAAATTCTTACAGAACTCTAGAGCCATGAGTCGAACATGCTCACTGAGTTTTGTTCTGATCAGCCTCCGGTAACCTTGTTTGATAGCTACTCAAATTTCATTAGCGGCCATGGTTTTTGAGATACGCCATTGTCCTCATAGACTATCGTGGCACCTCGTACAAAGACAGCGCATTCACATTTTCAAGTCATTTGGGCTAATGGTTGGGTGGTTATATACATTTTTATATTTTTTGGCACCGCCAAGTGGCCAATCGTCGTGTTTTTTTTTCACATAACCTAAGATTGATCTCATACACGTGTCCCGAGTTTGGTGAAAATGAGTTATTACCATTTTTGTAAATATGGCTGCTGACATAGAAAAATTTGGCATCCCCTAGCGACTGTACTGTGAAATTTCAAATTTTCTTGATAATTATTGACAATCAGACTCCAGAGAATCTTGCTGCACTGATTTGGTTCTGATCGGGCCAAAAGCTGAGGACAAGTGTGCAAAAGTAGGTTTTTCACAAAATCCGAAATTATTCAAAATTGTCCCCTGAAGGGCGAACAAATCCAAGGCAAGCATTTTGTCTGCCTTGAGCCAAGGATTCCAACAATACAAGACACTTGAGCCTACACCGGTTTAGGAGTTATGAGCCATTTCGTACTTTTGACCGCTGTAGCGCCCCCGTCAGGCCGATCGGGGCGGGTATTGAGGACGTTGTAGGCGGTGTGAGTACAACCAGCCCTCAAAGTTTCAAGTCTCCATGACTTATGGTTTGGTCTGCCCGATCAGTTTTAGATGGAGAATGCTGCATCATGGGAAAATTAACAATAACAATAGGGTTTCAGCACTACGCGCTTGAACCCCTAATAAAAAGGGCCTAAAAAAGGCCAATAAAAAAAACAAACTATAGGGTATCAGCACTTGACGCTGAGCTGCTGGTTGCAAAATCTTTATCAAGCCTTTTAACATGTACCTCAGAGAGGAAAAAGGTCGCTTTTTGCATTTTCAGCTCATTTATCATGGAAATGTGGTGTTTTTTGGTGTGTTTTTTTTTTTACCTTTTAAACTGTAATACCTCTATTGATGGCCCGATCTCCGTAAAAGTTTGCACGCTTCTTTAGAATAATATGGCGCACATGCTCAGCTACTTTGGTGAATTTCTGCGCAGAGCAATCATTTAAATATAATTTTGCATAGGATAATATGGAGCATTTTTCACCTTTATAACAGTTAAAGCGCCACCAATGGCCCGACGTCCATAAAAGTTGCCAAGCTTCTTTAGGATCACGTGACGCATGTGCACACCCGATTTTGTGTGGTTGTATGCAAATCAGGCAGGAAGAGGGCCGCTTTCAGCCATTTCATGGGATTTGCCATAGAAATACATCATTTTGACACCTTTTTAACAGTTATAGCGCCACCAAGTGACCAATCGCCGTGTCCTTTTTCACGCGACCAAAGAATGAGCTCTTACATAGGTATACTGAGTTTGGTGAAAATATCTTGTTCCGTTCACAAGTTATAGCCAATTTAGTAAAAGAGGCTCCTCCCACTTCGAACGTTTTGGCGGCCCTTAGGGTTTTGGCGGCCCTAAGTCCTCTTAGGGACTGTGAACCGAAATTTTCACTTTTTTTTATAACTATTGACAATCAGACTCCAGAGAATCTTGCTGCACTGGTTTGGTTCCTGTCGGCCAAAAACCTAGGACTAGTTCACAAAAGTAGGTTTTTGGAAAAAACCCAAAATACCCGAAATTTTCCCGGGTGACGAACAAATCCGAGGTATGCATTTTGTCCGCCTTGAGCCAAGGATTCCAGCGACATAAGACACTTGACTGTTTAGGAGTTATGTGCCATTTCGTACTTTTGACCGCTGTAGCGATCGGGGTGGGCCTTGCTGACGTTGTAGGCGGTGTGAGTACTACCAGCCCTCAAAGCTGCATCATGGGAAAATTAACAATAACAATAGGGTTTCAGCGCTACACGCTTGATCCCCTAATTACATTTATCAATGGGTTTGAACTGAATTCTTGCTTTTGTCCTTCTTGTTTTGTCAAATAATCACAATGTGCTTATTTATTTATTTATTTATTGTTTGATATCATGTAAAATCCTGTGCAATTACCAGCAAAAAGAAAATAACAATTGTTTGATGTTGCTTGGTGCTGTGTGTTCAGGACTTTGCTGTGTCCACTGTGCCCGTGTTTGGAGGCTCTCGTCTGAAGAGCATCTGCTCCATGGGCGGCCCCAATACCATCATCATCAGTAACAGCGACGGGGCCAAAAAAACACTCAGAGTGAGTGTGTGCAAGTAAAATACAAAACATGATCTCTACATTAATGTATATACAGTGAGGAAAATAAGTATTTGAACACCCTGCTATTTTGCAAGTTCTCCCACTTGGAAATCATGGAGGGGTCTGAAATTGTCATCGTAGGGGCATGTCCACTGTGAGAGACATAATTTAAAAAAAAAAAAATCCAGAAATCACAATGTATGATTTTTTAACTATTTATTTGTATGATACAGCTGCAAATAAGTATTTGAACACCTGTCTATCAGCTAGAATTCTGACCCTCAAAGACCTGTTAGTCTGCCTTTAACCTGTTAAGCTGCAACGTCACTTTTGAAAAATCCCCAGAAATGACATACCCAAACTTAAACAGATACAGTTCATGAACCCTTTGTACTAAAAGCACAAGTATGATCTCATTTGAAAGCTGACACCTGGCAGTTTATTGTAAATGTAGAATGAATTATTGTCATATTGAAAAAAATTGTTATAAATAGCTTCAAAGTTTTGTAAAGTTATTAGAAATTTATTTTTATGAAACATCCTCATGAAAATAAAATTGAAGTTGGCACTGGAGCAATCTAGAAATGCACTACAGCTAAGGCCACATGTCTAAACATTTTATATTTAAAATCTGAAGATAATAAGTCCAAAACTCTGTATTTAGTTAAATGTTTTTCAAGACCATGTCAATGACTTTATTTTGATTTGCTACTTTAAAATGCTACTGATGTTTATTGCCATCTTCTAAACATCAATTCAGTATATTGTCTCTATTGTTTTGTGGTGCAAACGAGCCCCATTCAGTCTCAGTCTCCCCCTGCACACATTCACACCTCTCCAGACTGGTTATGGCTCGAAATATGCATTTCTTTTGTCTGCATTATAGTTACTAACGACTGGCTATTCACAAGCTATTCATAGGGTTTCAATCCCTAATTTCTTTTATCAAAGTTCTCACTTAACATTTAAAAACTGGATCAAATGCCCTGCTTGAATTTCAGTAAGCATATTTAGAAAAAAAAACATAAAAGGATAACTGCTATATGTGGCAGGTGCACCTAGGGCTAGCTAGCATGTTAGCTTAGCACACCATCAATACACAACAATTTATGAGATTAAAACCATGTTTGTGCTCCAAACTTAATTTATAACGCAAGTCGAGTGTTTTAAATAATCTTCTGTGATATAATTTCGCTTCAGATAAAAAAATCAGACAGAAAATATATATATATATTTTATTCTGCACAATGATAAAGTCTATATCGATTAGCATTACATTATAAATATAATCTATTATTATGGAAATACCTGACATTACTCGAAGAACA
This sequence comes from Squalius cephalus, assembly GCF_949319135.1. Lineage (NCBI taxonomy): Eukaryota > Metazoa > Chordata > Actinopteri > Cypriniformes > Leuciscidae > Squalius > Squalius cephalus. The sequence continues at coordinate 23,947,184 of NC_137129.1, forward strand.
CAGGTAAACCAAATATCATTTTCAATCATGTTTATTGTCTTCAAAACATGTTACAACGATCTCTGATAGCTTTGAATGTGTTCGAGACTTCCTGGAATGTCACATGATCATGCCTCTTCTTCATGTATGGACTATTATTGTGCATGTAGCGCCCTCAGGCTGTTGGTATGGATTGAAAACACAATACATCACAGTATCCAGCGATCATAATGATTACATCGACGCATTTGGGCATAAATTCAATAAATATTATTCCTGTCTATAGAAATCTGATGAAAACCTATGAAAATATATCAATATTTCTCCAAATCTGCACATTTTTGAGCTAAAACCCTGAGGGACGTTGTTTTGTGTATCGCTGTCATGACGACAGCACGGGAGTTTTTTATGAATGGGAGCAGCTGACGCGCATAATTCATATTAAAGGTATCGACTCATTTTTTCATTTCATAACTCCTGACACAAATTAAGACATAACTGTCACTATAAGTTTTTCAGAATACAATAGTGGTCAAATACTGAAACTTGAGTCTTATATCTTTTTAATGATGTATAGTTTGTCAATGTATAACATTAAATCTGATAGTAATTTTTAACTAAATAAAAAAAAAAAACGCTTCAGTGCGCCCACGCACTGGTGAAGCTTAACAGGTTAAAGCTACACTGTGTGATTTTTACCCCCATCTAGTGGTGAAATTGTATATGACTACCCAGTGAATATTAGTTTCTGTTCCTCTCAATTTCGAGGGCGTTTTAACTCCTACGGTGGCCGTATTATTCCAAGATTAACATGGCTTCCAGTTATCACTTCGTCCATGACAATAATAAACAATACGTCTAAAATGAATAAAACTACAGGACAGATGTCAGGAGGTAAACGTCACCCTTGGAATCGGCTATCCCAGCATAATCAGATTAGGCTAACGTTACAATGTGTACAAAGTAAAAGCAATTAAAAATAACTAAAATTTACAGTGTCCTTTTTTTTTATATAGCTTAAAAAATTGCGCCTTTAAAACTATTCATCACCTGTGATACGTCGCAGCACAGATTTATGTTACAAGGTAAACAATACTTTTTCACCATTGACGCGAGGATGAAGTTATACTAGAGGTCGTTCTGCCGTTATGCACAACTATGCTATGGTTAGACAAGCAACTATAAAACTTTGAATTTACACAAATGAATTACAACAGGCTGAATTACCTGCCGAGAAGAAAGCAGGCAACCTCGGCGTCCGTTTTAAAATCTTTTCTCCTCATGAGCTCTTTCCATCTGGGAAAAGTTACTCCAATATTGACTATGGTCTTGCTGATTTGTCTGTCGCGTTGACGTTTTAATTCTCTCTTTCAAATGTGAGTACGCACACACACACCACACTATCTTTCAAATCTGCCGGCACTCGCGAGCTCACGAGTAATCCCCCCCTCGCATTCGTCTCTGCGTCACTGAGTGTAAAGCGCGAAAGGCGAAGCTTTAATTTACTGGTATGTCCCTCTTTGGCTAAAGTAGTTTCAAGATGGAGGGGCAACATGGCGACCAGCATTCGAACCCCTCACCCGTATGTACTTTCAATGGCAGATTATAAACTTACGAGAATACTTTATTACTTGAAAGAAGTAAATATACATTAATGAGCACATATATTTTTGAAAGAACTAAGTGTTTTTTGCTAAGAATCAACTAAAAAAGTTACACAGTGTAGCTTTAAAATGTCCACCTCCACTCCATTTATTATCCTAAATTAGATGCACCTGTTTGAGGTCGTTAGCTGCATAAAGACACCTGTCCACACCATACAATCAGTAAGAATCCAACTACTAAAATGGCCAAGACCAAAGAGCTGTTCAAAGACACTAGAGACAAAATTGTACACCTCCACAAGGCTGGAAAGGGCTATGGGGAAATTGCCAAGCAGCTTGGTGAAAAAAGGTCCACTGTTGGAGCAATCATTAGAAAATGGAAGAAGCTAAACATGACTGTCAATCTCCCTCGGACTGGGGCTCCATGCAAGATCTCACCTCGTGGGGTCTCAATGATCCTAAGAAAGGTGAGAAATCAGCCCAGAACTACACGGGAGAAGCTGGTCAATGACCTGAAAAGAGCTGGGACCACCGTTTCCAAGGTTACTGTTGGTAATACACTAAGACGTCATGGTTTGAAATCATGCATGTCACGGAAGGTTCCCCTGCTTAAACCAGCACATGTCAAGGCCCGTCTTAAGTTTGCCAATGACCATTTGGATGATCCAGAGGAGTCATGTGAGAAAGTCATGTGGTCAGATGAGACCAAAATAGAACTTTTTGGTCATAATTCCACTAAACGTGTTTAGGGGAAGAAGAAGGATGAGTACCATCCCAAGAACACCATCCCTACTGTGAAGCATGGGGGTGGTAGCATCATGCTTTGGGGGTGTTTTTCTGCACATGGGACAGGGTGACTGCACTGTATTAAGGAGAGGATGACCGGGGCCATGTATTGCGAGATTTTGGGGAACAACCTCCTTCCCTCAGTTAGAGCATTGAAGATGGGTCGAGGCTGGGTCTTCCAACATGACAATGACCCGAAGCACACAGCCAGGATAACCAAGGAGTGGCTCTGTAAGAAGCATATCAAGGTTCTGGCGTGGCCTAGCCAGTCTCCAGACCTAAACCCAATAGAGAATCTTTGGAGGGAGCTCAAACTCCATGTTTCTCAGCGACAGCCCAGAAACCTGACTGGTCTAGAGAAGATCTGTGTGGAGGAGTGGGCCAAAATCCCTCCTGCAGTGTGTGCAAACCTGGTGAAAAACTACAGGAAACGTTTGACCTCTGTAATTGCAAACAAAGGCTACTGAACCAAATATTAACATTGATTTTTCTCAGGTGTTCAAATACTTATTTGCAGCTGTATCATACAAATAAATAGTTAAAAAATCATACATTGTGATTTCTGGATTTTTTTTTTTTGATTATGTCTCTCACAGTGGACATGCACCTACGATGACAATTTCAGACCCCTCCATGATTTCTAAGTGGGAGAACTTGCAAAATAGCAGGGTGTTCAAATACTTATTTTCCTCACTGTAGATGTATGCACTTTTTTTCTGAGGAGATAATCACATTATCAACAAGGATGTGCCAAAAGCACTTGGGCACAAGTATTGTGTTTTTGTGTTACAGGTGATGGAGCAGCTGACTGACCATCACTATGAGATCTTGTCAGTACCTGAGGAGGTTGCTGCTAACTGTGTATACATCAGAGGTCCTGCAAAAGTGGACTACCTCCTGCATCCCACAGCCGAAGAGTGTCCCAACAGTATTCCTGTGAGTGAAGGAGGATGTACAGTAAAAACATTTACATCAGAGAATAATCAACAACACAAGCCTGATTGATCAGCAGTTTTTTAAGACTAAAAATAACCCAACAAACTTTTTTGGGTCATTTTTGCATCCATCACTACAGATTTTTGTCAAGTTGGTCTTTGTGATTAATAGGAAAAATAAAACCATTATTCTAAATATTTTGATAAAATTTTAGTGTAACTCTGCACTTTCCTACATCTTTGATTCAGAGCAAAAGCATTTGGGTCTACTCAGTGAGGAAACAACAATAATCGATTGAGGACAGATTATGAAATGTCAGGGCCTTCAGCTGAGACATCCACTGTGCCCACATGTAGGCAAGATACTGCAGGTGTAGATCTGAGGTAGATAGACAAACAACCATTGAATGTGTTCCAGTTAGGGATGCTCATTTCGATTAATTTTCCCGACCGACAACCGCCGCTCGTTAATCGATTATTAACCGTTAACTGATAAGATTATAATATTGAATTGGCATTAAATACAAATAAAATTGATGCGTATCTGTGACCCTTTAAAAAAATAATTTATTTTTTTATCAAAGGGTTTATTTTAACGTGCAAAGTGCAAACAGCAGCATACAGAACAGATCAACAACAGAACCTGGATTCAGTTTAAATTTTCACGCACCTGCAGCATTTCTGACAGTGAGAGAAAAACAGAATAAAATAATACAAATAAAAAACAAAATAGGCCTACACTAAATATATTTTTTAAACTTAAATAATTAACAAATTAAGATGACAAAAAGAAAACACTGAATCCGTTTGAACAAAGCTTTCAAAAACCGACAATTTTTTTTCCGTTAGACTTAAGATTTTGCGTTAAATAAAAATAGGAGCCCTACCTCAACACCTCGTCTAATTTTTATTTAAAAAAAGCAACATATCAACGTGATGTGGGGTCAGTCTGGAGCGCAGCCTGTTGACAGTTAGACCCGCGGCAGAAAACACCCTCTCCGATGGGACGGATGTCCCAGGAATACACAGGTAACGTCTAGCTAGAGACGTGTGTGGTTGCGCGTGTCGACGCGCTCCGTGAGAGTTAACCCCCTGAGGTCGGCTATCGCGCCGGCGCGATAGGCTCGTTTTTTTCCGTATGAGTGCAAAAAAATAATAAAATAAAAATATTAATTTTTATCTTATATGCTTGTGTTATACATCAATCTATCCTGTTAAGTGTGTATTATTTTTGTGTACACTCACAATAAAAACAAAGTGTTGTGCTTTTCGCCAAATAAAGAAAAATAAACACGAAGCGAGTTCTGCCTTCTCTCTGTCCGTGTAGTCCATTCTGAAACGCGTCCGAAAATGAATCATAACTCAGCGAATACTTCTCACACAGGCACGTGAGATATGTCTTTATGAAGCTAGAAATCTCCTCTTTTAAATGAAGTAATTTATATAAAAAACAAATGTTTTCAACTCATGTAATCCGTTTGAAAGCAAGGAGAGGTACCGTTTTTCCTTCTGCTTCATTATCTCTATAATCAGCTGCGGCCGCCCCGCCCCCGGCGCGATTCACATGTAAATAGTTAGATGATCTAGTATGCATCGCATACGCCCCCCGATCAATGCCATAAAAAGTTTCTTCATCAGACTTACTGATAGTTCATCGCGTTTTGAGTATGACACGCTTCTCCGGTAATAAAGACGCCCTTCAGATGAGGACGGCGAGGAAGAATGCACCTTTTCCTCAGAGGAAGATTGTAACTCAGACGAGGAACGGCAGCATTTTGAAGAGCGAATTCCGCCGAGAACACAATTTCGGAGTAAGTTTTACTTAAAAGTCTTTTGTCTTTTATTTTTCGTGTTCGCATTTATGAGGAAAAAACAATCTTACGTGACAGTTCTCCATTATGGACGCGAGCGCTCTAAAAAAATCACTAAAAGACTTTCAAACTTTCACAGAGACCTCAAAACAGAAAGTACAAATCCTTTCTTTAAAACGAATTTCGTTTTGTATCAATTGTATCTTACTTTTAATAATTTTTTCATTTACAAATTTCCTGGATTTAAACTGCAAATTAACATTTATATTTCTAATAATAAAAATGAAAGACCTATGTTACAGACATATGAAAGACAACATTTCGTTGATTAGTTTTGGATAGATTATACATTTTTAATGTAAAATATCTGCCACCTCAAATAAGCTTTTGTTTGCCAATATTTGCTTATGTTAAATATAATATGTTTTGTCAAAAATAAAGTTATCAAATAATCAATCAAATCCTTAACTTTGAAATATGTATGATAAAATGTATACTTTAGTTTTTACAAAGAAAGATTACACTTGAATTGTTGTTGTAATTGTAACCTTTTTAATAAAAAATATATATTTACAAGGTAGATGTAAACAAACTATTAAAAGGTAAATATAAGCCTTTTCTTTAAATAACTTTTATTGTGTTTTATTATTGACAAATTTGGGGAGAGCATAAATATTCCAAAACTGAAAATACAGTATGAGAATTAACTGCACAATTACTAGACATGTTTTCCTTGGATATTATAGGCCAAATTGCAAGCACAATATGAGGAAAAATAAAAAAGAATTGAGATGCTTCCAACTGTTGCTCTTGCATTCTTGTGGCTCAGTGACTCACCTGAATGAATGGCTAATTAAGTATGCAGGCCCCATTGTCTCCTCAGGTGTGAACTACTACATATACATGACCGTTGACGCCCACTCCGCATATGGCCTTTCCAAACAGAAAGTGCTTTGCAAAATTCAAATCAATGTATTGTGTTATGTGAATGATAAGGCAGGGTGATTTTCACTTCATTTTGAAGAAAAAACACTAGGCGATGACATCTTTTAGACAAAAGTCTTATTGGCACATATTTAGAATGTGTTTTATGGCCTTATTTCAGAAACTTTAGTTTTTAGTTTTTTCAATAACCACGCATAAACATTATTCTCTCAAAAATGCAGACATGTACATTCTTGTTGCTCACATTTCATGGTAGCCCTTTTTGTGCTAAATAGTGTGTAATTTTTTTTTGCCATTAATATGTTTATAAGCAACTGAAAAAAGCAAAAATGTCAGGGCATGTCAGAACATCTCAAGGACCCCAAAAACACCTCAGACCCCAGAGGGTTAATAAATATAAGCTATATAGTATTTTTTTTTTAAACCATGCAGCAAACTAAAAAAAAAGAAGCTTTTTCTTTTTTAGAAAAAAAACAAAAACGTTTTAAACCGTTTAACTGATAAAAGTAAAAGTAAAATTTTTACTTTCGGTTAACGGTTAAACGGTCAATATGAGCATCCCTAGTTCCAATGATGTTTGCCACAAATTAAATATTGAAATAATGAAATATTCCTGGTACCAACAGTGCCAGAACTCTTTATTGCAGCTTTGATGTTATATACTATGTGTAGTACATTTTTGTCTCATTTGCTCTACATTACATTTAGGGCTGGGTGATACATAGATTATATCGCAATATCTTTGCTGATGTAAAATATTATGGAATATTGTTTATGTTGCGATAAACATAATGTTGCGATAACGTTAAAAGTTTTGTTTATAAAAGCATTACGCCAGTTTCATTCACCTATTTTGTCTCATGACTGACATCAGATAGGTGCTGCTTTCAAATGCTACTGTGCGTATTTGTGCAAGCTTTTGCAGCTTTAAGCATTGCAGGTCAATCACAGACATGTCTGAGCACATGAACAATGTGGCAATCAGAGCTGTTTAGGTTAGTTAGTTAGTGGCGCATCCACTCAATACGTTCACACTGATGACATTGACAGCTTCAGTCAATTATAAAGGGAGCGTTCTTTGCTCATATTCTGTTTGTAACCTATTCACAATTTGAATAAGAATATTTTGCATGCTACTCCCTTCACACTGCAAAGTTTCTGGATTGACAACCGTATTTTAATGTGGAATTGAATCAGAAAATGTGGTAATTGACAGTGATTGCACATTTTATATAAATTTGCTGCTGTGCATAGCAGGATCATGATCATAATAATACATCCTTGGGACTGGTAAATATTGTAGTTGCTTGGTGAATATTGTTGAATATTGTGAATATAGTTGACTGGTGAATATCAGTGTAATATTTAAGTCCTGCATCCATTGAAATTCTTCTGAATGTTTTGAATGCCCCAATGTCTAAATGTTAGTGAATTAAAATTTTAAGTGTAGCATTTGCATCAGCTGACAGTTTTGTCTGGTGGCAGGTAATAGAAGAAACAGTTAAAGTAAAAGGGAAAAAGCTGCAGGTAAACAATCAAATAATTAGTCCACAGACAGTTTAAGTCCACCCAGAACAGTAAATAATGATTAAAAACAATGTTGGGAACAATTAATGTTGGGAAAAGATACCATATATAAACATTGCCAGAATTCAATTGTCTAACTAATCGTCATCCAGTTGTCCCAATACCAAAAAAACATAATGCAAAAATACATAATGCATTACCAAAAATACATAAATCTACCATAGATCCTCCTAGACCCATAGTTTCTGGTATTGGCTCACTCACTGAAAAGTTGTCAGAATTTATAGACTCTCATATACAACAAATTGGTAAAACAATTACCTTCCCACCTAACAGAGACTATAGATTTTTTAAATAAATTACAATTGCATTCGAATTAAGATGACCTAGATTGGTTAGTAACATTGGACGTATCATCTCTATACACTTCGATTCCACATAAAGAAGGTTTGGAATCTTTGGATTTTTTTTTCTACAAACTCTACAGAATTCTACATTGCCCACACAATTTATTTTAGACTTGACTAAATTTATATTAACTAAAAATATTTTTTTTATTTGAAAAAGATTACTACCTTCAAATACAAGGCACTGCTATGGGCACTCCCTTAGCACCAAGCTATGCAAATCACTTTATGGGTAAATTAAAATTAGACTTCATTTACAACAACAATCAGTTTGGGCACTGCATTAAGTACTGGGCAAGATACATTGATGACTGTGTCCTTATTTGGAAAGGAAGCGAAGAGTTTTTGAACATCAGATTAGACTCAATTACATTATAAGTTGAAAAATAATTATCTATTAATTTTTTGGATGTTTTGATATCAAAGATCAACAACACTGTCTCCACCACGGCGTAAACCAATTGATAAGAATACATTATTTTTCGTCGATAGTCATTACCCGTTACTTTTGAAAATCCTAATTGTTGGTGATTTGAATATACATGTAGATAACGAAAAAGATGCATTGGGATTGGCATTTAAAGACATTCTGAACTCTATTGGAGTTAGACAACATGTGTCAGGACCTACTCATTGTCATAATCATACTCTAGAACTAATATTATCACATGGAATCAATGTTGATCTCGTTGAACGATGACATCTCAGATCATTATCTAGTCTTGTGTATACCATCTAGCCAAGGTTGCAAAGCCAACTAATAATATTCGTGATCAGTTTCATCTCCTCAGCATCCCAGATACAGTGCTATGCATAAGTTTAGACACCCATACTAAAGTTGACTAAAAAGAGGAATAAAAAATCATCTTTTGGAAATTGAACTTAATGCCTTAATTAAAAAAATTAGGAAAAATCCAACCTTTAAGGACACTAATTAATGTATCGTAAATAGGGCTGTCAACCGATTAATCGCGATTAATCGCATCCAAAATAAAAGTTTGTTTTTACATAATATATGTGTGTGTACGGTGTATAATTATTTTCTATATATAAATACACACACATGCATGTATATATTTAAGAAATATTTGCATGTATATACTGTGTATATATATTTATATTATATATAATTTATATTATATATAAATATTTTATATATAAATAACACATTTTTCTTAAATACATATGCATGTGTGTGTATTTATATATATATAGAAAATAATTATACTCCATACACACACACACATATTATGTAAACACAAACTTTTATTTTGGATGCGATTAATTGTTTGACAGCCCTAATCGTAAATAAATAAATGTTTTTCTTTAAAATACAGGGTGCATAAGTCTGGACACCCCTATGTTAAATTCCCATATCTCCGGTTTGCCAATACACGGGGAAGGTATCACGTGTTACTGTCTTTTTCTCGAGGCAAAGTATTTTGTGATTAGATGCAATATATTAATCATATGTATTTACTCGTTTATTTCATCTGACTCCATAAATGAAAGGGTTTTAATGATATCTGTGGATCATTAATCATGAGTGAATGTTTGACTATTCCGTTTAACTCTTCAATGAAAATAATATCAGTTAGAATAATCAAATGTAACAATTTATTATGTCAGGTAAATGTATCATGCCAATTTCATAATCAATTCAAAGATAATCGATACAAAACATCAAATGCTCTGGAATAGAGAGAAGATGCAAACCCAACTTTAAGAAATACGTGAGGCTGAGAGATCTCACTCCCAGCCTCACGGGCCGATCTGAAGTGCAGAAAAGGCCTCGATCTCCCTGCTGCATTTCATTAAATAGTCAGACCTCTTTCACATGGAAACATGTGCTAACAAAAGAAATTTGCATTCAGAGGTAGCACCTCTTGGGGGTGAGTGACCATTTGTCTTGAGAGACCACCTTCCTCTGTAAGTCAGCTATCCATAAACTCTTAAAACCTTATTACCTTGTGTTTTACTTATTCTGAAATGAGACATTTGTACCAGTCGCACTGTGACATTTTAAACGATACCAAACATGAAAATACTCTGTGATAATCATTCACATTAAACTATACATTTTCTTGGGAATTCAGGTGAATCATCTGAGCGAGAGAGGGGGTGAGGGGAGAGGGAAAGAGATGTAGATGAAGTTGATTTGGAGGTGAGACTTTCGTCTCGATGGTGCACGAGAGCCAGTTCAAATGGTAATCTCCAGAGAGGTCCTTTTGTCCTCTCAGGGTCTGGTCACCCCCGAAGCAGACTGTCCGGAATTTCCTAATTGATCAATTCTTACAATGTTACTTCATGGATCCGGGATACTATGCATCCTGATAAAGTTCCCTTGGCCTTTGGAATTAAAATAGCCCCACATCATCACATAGCCTTCACCATACCTAGAGATTGGCATGGAGTACTTTCCATAAGATCATCTCTCAATGCAAATCAAACCAGCTATTAGGCTAACTGAAATAAAACCATGCCAATCTCTAGGTATGGTGAAGGCTATTTTAATTCCAAAGGCCAAGGGAACTTTATCAGGATGCATAGTATCCTGGATCCATGAAGTAACTGGCCTTTAAAAATAAAAATCTGCCTGCCTCTATGGGAATTTAACATAGGGGTGTCCAGACTTATGCACCCTGTATTTTAAGGAAGAACATTTATTTATTTACGATACATTATTCATTCACAAAGAAAATTGGTGTCCTTTAAAGGTTGGATTTTTCCTAATTTTTTTAATTAAGGCATTAAGCTCAATTTCCAAAAGATGATTTTTTATTCCTCTTTTTAGTCAACTTTAGCATGGGTGTCTAAACTTATGCATAGCACTGTAGCTTAGAAGCACTTGACATTGTGACAGAAACTTTTGACTTTCTCTTTTCCAGCACTTTAGACACAGTTGCTCCTTTGCGCTTAAAGAAGATTAAGAAAATAGTCCAGCCCTTAAGAGAGCAGTCAAAGCAGCGCAACTGGAAGAAAACAAAACTTTTTTTGTATTTCATGGAAAGAGAGCACGATTGCGTACAGAGAGGCCTTAAAAGCTGCTAGATCTGCTTATTTTTCAACCCTATTAAAAGAAAATAAACAAAGCCCTAGGTATTTATTTGAAACAGTGGCTAAATTAACGAAAAATAAAGCTTCAACCCCAGACGTTTCCAAGCAGCACAGCAGTAATGACTTTATGAACTTCTTTACTTACAAGATTGATAATATCAGGGAGAAAATTATAACTATGCAACCTTCTTCTACAGTATCGCATCAGGCAGTGCATTGTAGACAGTAAATCGACAACATGTATGTTAGACCCTATACCCGACTAAGCTATTGAAAGTAGAGCCCGACCGATATATCGGCAGGCCGATATTATCGGCCGATATTAGGCATTTTCAAAACTATCGGTATCGGCATTTATAACGGCCGATAAATGAATATTTTTAAAAAATAAAATAAAAACGGACGAAACACCCTTCAACCATGTTATGAGTGTTGGCGTTGTATAGTTTGTCCACCAGAGGGCACTCTACACCGTCCCTGTTGGCAACACTCGTGTATAACGCGCCACACATTCTGCAACCTGCTGATCCAGCCAGAGTCGGGCAGAGAGAACCGCGAGTGAGATCAGCGGTGAAGTGTGTTCATGGTGAGTTGGTCACGACTCACGAAACATACATTGCTTGAATAACAATTAAAAGAACATCCCTATCAGTTCTCTTAACTCAAATAAGGATGACAAAATTCGTGACTCATGTCCAGTTTTGCTGCGGTTAAATAAGCCGAGAGTGAAGCGGAACAACGTAGGCTAGCCAACGTAGGCTATATTCACATAAAATGTTAACACTGCAGTTCACAAAAGTTCATAATGTGCATGTGCTTTAATGCTTTGTCGGTTAAACATTTAATTTTAAATGCTGATGCGCTGTTCTAACGTGTGCGTTTCTCAGCGCGTACATGTGAAGCTCACATGCACAAAGCCTTTCTACCAGCGCCTTGATACTGGACTAAGTTATCTTTCGAGTATTATTGTGCTAATACTGTTAAATACACACAAGATTTACATAAACAAAGTCGGTTGTCTAAAGTGAAGGCACAATTGAGAGAAAATCTGCTTGTCAAATGCGTGTACATTAGACGTGTCGTGCTCAGCTCTTAAAGAGACAGTAGCAATTGTAAACACATTGCCGCTTGTCCTTAAAGGGATAGTTCACCCAATAATAAAAATGATCTCATTATTTACAGGCACTCTAATGTTGTTCCAACTGTATTAATTTCCTTCTAATATTTTTCTAATATTAATAGTTTGAAGAATGTGGGTAACCAAACAGTAGCTGGTCCCCATTGACTTCCAAAGGAGAAAAATATACTATGGAAGTCACTGGGTACATCAACTGTTTGGTTACCCACATTCATCCAAATAACTTATTTTCAACAGAAGAAAAAAACAACTTGAGAGAGTAAATTATGACAATTTGAATTTGTTGTCAATTTGAATGTGAAATTGTTGTTTTTGTTCAAAGGACTAAACGTTTAGTCTTAAAAAAAATCTTAAGTTTGTATTTTTATACATTTTATTTATCAGAACTTTAATATATTTTGATGTTCTTCTGTTCTGTTGTGACAATAAAAGAAACAAGTTTCTTTTTAAAATGCATCATCATATTATTTTAGTTAAAACTCATAAATAACTACAAATAACTAATGTTAGGGAAATTTGTTAATGTTTTGTTGCGCGTTTCTGAAAAAAAATAAAAAATATCGTCCGATATATCGGAATATCGGATTTTAAAACCAACAAATATTTGTACCGGTATCGGCCTTCAAAATCCTTTATCGGTCGGGCTCTAGTACCCATCAAAAGTTTGTACACACCAATTGTAAAGTGTGTCCAAACTTACTGTACTATAATACACACAAATAATATTGCTACTGTATTATAATATACACATAAATAATATCGGCCGATATATCGGTATCTGGCTTTTTTTTATCGGTATCGGCATCGGCGCCCAAAAATCCATATCGGTCGGGCTCTAATTGAAAGAGATGCTTCCAGAGGTCATAGATCCTCTTCTTAATATCATTAATTCATCTTTGTCATTAGAATACGTACCAAAAACGTTTAAGCTGGCTATGATTAAACCGCTTGTTAAAAAAAACTCAACTTGATCCTACAGAATTAGTCAATTACAGGCCGATCTCTATTCTACCTTTTCTGTCAAAGATACTATAAAAGGCAGTATCCTCACAACTATGTTCCTTTTTAGAAATTCTTTTACCATTAAAAGAAATGGTATCTGTGAGGATTTCCAGTCAGGATTTAGACCGTACCATAGTACTGAGACAGCTCTCATCAGAGTCACAAATGATTTGCTCTTATCATCCGATCGTGGTTGTATCTCTCTATTCGTGTTACTCGATCTGTGCTGCATTTGATACTATTTACCACAACATTCTTTTAAATAGACTCGAAAATTATGTTGGCATTAGTGGAATTGCATTAGCATGGTTTAAATCATACTTATCTGATTGTTATCAGTTTGTAGCAGTAAATGAAGAGATGTCTTATCGATCACAAGTTCAGTATTGGCGTACCACAAGGCTCAGTGCTAGGACCTTTGCTGTTCACTCTGTACATGGTACCCTTAGGAGATATCATTAGGAAGCATGGCATTATTTTTATGCTGTTATGCTGATGATACTCAGCTCTATATTTCTTCACGCCCTGACGAAACTTACCAATTCACAAAATTAACGGAATGCATAGCTGATATAAAAAACTGGATGACTAGTAATTTCCTACTACTTAATTCTGAAAAAACAGAGATTCTAATTATTGGACAAAAAAAACATGGCTGCTCTGTCAAGTCTTTGTCGTCGGTTAGGAACCTGGGTGTGCTCTTTGATACCAATCTTTCATTTGAAAGTCTAGTATCTGTAAAACCGCATTTTTCCATCTTAAAAATATATCTAAATTACGTCATATGCTCTCAATGACAAGTGCGGAACAATTAGTTCATGCGTTCATGACATCAAGGCTAGATTATTGTAATGCTATTATGGTTGGGTGCCCTGCATGCTTAATAACAAACTACAGCTGGTCCAAAAGGACCAAAACGCAGCAGCTAGAGTTTTTACTAGAACCAGGAAGTATGACCATATTAGCCAGGTTCTGTCAACACTGAATTGGCTCCCTGTTAAACATCGTATAAATTTTAAAATATTGCTGATTACTTACAAAGCACTAAATGGTTAAGCTCCCCAGTACTTGACCGAGCTCTTAACACATTATAGTCCTTCACGTTTATTGTGATCTCAAAATTCAGGCCAGTTGATAATACCTAGAATATCAAAATCGACTGCTGGCGGTAGATCCTTTTCCTATTTAGCACCAAAACTTTGGAACAGTCTTCCTAACATTGTCCGGGAAGCAGACACATACTGTCAATCTAGATTAAAAACACATCTCTTTGACCTAGCATACACAACACATTATAGACAACACATTATAATTCAATGTTAGGCTGCATAGATTAGGTCAGCCGGAACCGGGAACACTTCCCTTAAATCCTGATGTACTTGTTACATCATAAGAAGGATGGTATCTACGCTAATATTAGTCTCTCTGTTTATCCTCCCGAGGTTTACCGCAGTCCGCCGGATCCAGGCCATATCCTGAGGGTTGTTCCATAAAACAAGATTAGAATACAAGCCAGGCTTATTTTGGTTAGTCAGACTTATTTTCGGTGGATTCTGTTTCATAAAGCAAACTTAAAATAGTTCAAACTCAGTTACCCTGGCAACTTATGCTGGGAAACTAGCCTGGTCCAGGGCAGGCTAACTGTCAGGCTAAGCCTCAGCTGTTACACAGATCCTCTAACACTGACCAACAAGAACACAATGATATTACCACTGACACACTCTCATACCATTATTGGACTTTATTAACCACTATTAGTCCAAAAATAAATACACAGTATACAGAAAATCAACTTAAATAAGGCTACAATGATAAATTAGACAATATAGACCTATATATATATATATAGTACCAGTCAAAAGTTTGGAAACATTACTATTTTTAATGTTTTTGAAAGAAGTCTCTTATGCTCATCAAGCCTGCAGTTAAAAAAAACAAAACAACAAAAAAAAACAGTAATATTATGAAATATTATTACAATTTAAAATAATGGTTCTCTTTTTTAATATATTTTAAAATGTAATTTATTTTTGTGATGCAAAGCTGAATTTTCATCAGCTAGTACTCCAGTCTTTGGTGTCTTATGATCCTTCAGAAATCATTCTAATATGATGATTTGATACTCAGTTATTATCAATGATGGAAACAGTTGTGCTGTTTAATATTTTTTTTTGGAATACTTTTTTCAGGATTCATTGATGAGTAAAACGTTAACAGCATTTATTCATAAAAACAGCATTTATTCAAAATAAAAACATTTCTAACAATATAAATCGTTACCATCACCTTTTATCAATTTAACACATCCTTGTTGAATTAAAGTACTAATTTCTTTTAAAAAAAAGTGTTATTGTTCCCAAACTTTTGAACGGTAGTGTATATTGTTACAAAAGATTTCTATTCTAAATAAATACAGTTCTTTTTAACTTTTTATTCATCAAATAATCCTGAAAAAAGTATCTCAGGTTATAAAAAAAATATTAAGCAGCACAACTGTTTCCAACATTGATCATAAATCAGCATATTAGAATGATTTCTGAAGGATCATAAGACACCAAAGACTGGAGTACTTGCTGATGAAAATTCAGCTTTGCATCACAAAAATAAATTACATTTTAAAGTATATTAAAAAAGAGAACCATTATTTTAAATTGTAATAATATTTCATAATATTACTGTTTTTTTTGTTTGTTTGTTTGTTTTAACTGCAGGCTTGATGAGCATAAGAGACTTCTTTCAAAAACATTAAAAATAGTAATGTTTCCAAACTTTTGACTGGCAATATATATATATATATATATATATATATATATACATACTGTATTTATAGATATAGATATATAGATAAATACAATATATATACTACAGGTTTTCTTTTTTTACAGGCTGAATGTTTTGTGCCCAAGATTTAATTTGATTGTTTTAAAGATTTATGAATACATTTCTCTCTGGTTTTGTTTGCCAGCTGTAGTACATGTTTATGATTATTAGAAGAACATTAGAACACAATCTAAAAAAAAGCTTTTTAAGAAGTTAAAATCACAAAATTAAAAATAAATAATTACAAAAGCACAGTATAAATTTTAACTGGTAAGATGAATCTGAGCTTAGTAACTGACAGTATATTAACCTACATTTGATTTACCCCATTACAATAGTCCCTTTACAGTTATTGCTATCATAAAAATACACTTGTTGGTTTAAAATTCTAAATAAGGCACATCTAATGTCCAACTAACAAATATTTGAGCATATATTTATTATGTACTTTATTATGTCTTTCAATTCAAACACATTTAACACAATTATACAAATGGACAGTTCCTTTAAAGACATCATATTTCCCCCCAATGAATATTCCTTATTTTTCCTTCTACTTTTTTTCTTTTGTGATAATACCCACCAACACATACATATGATTTAAGGGGGAAAAGACAAAAAACAATAAATAAATATTAATAAAAATGTAACATTCACGTATTTATATCAAACTCTTATAATGACACATAATTCCTAATAGTTATTCAAGTAATATTATTTAAATGGAATTATTTGATGGAATATAAGAGTTGCACATATCTTTTCAAAATGTATACATTTGCTCTTAATTTCATGTTATCCTCTCCATAGTGACTTCACTCATTTAAAACTGGGGATTCTTGCTTTCTCCAAAAAATAATTGCATTAAAAGCTGTAATTCTCAGCATTCTAAATAAGTATACATCATCTTTATTAAGTAGCATAGGTCCTATACCCAAAACTATATTTTGTATCTTTATATATTTAGTTTCTTAAAAAAAAAACTTCCCTGAATTAGGCTACTTCTGTTCGCTAGCACTGCAACTTATCCAAAATCCTAAAGATAAATTATTATAATTAGAAGATATTTCTGGTGTTATAAAATATCGCATATTAATTTTCCAAGCAAAATGTATATTTTAGTCAGATTTTATTTAATATTTATTTATACTATGTTTATTTAATTATTGCGCTGCTATTTGGCGCGCATGCGCGCAGCAGCATTCAGTATGAAGATTAGCAGTAAAATGGATACATTTGCATGACTTTATAACATTTACAGATGGAGAAGCTCTTCTCCCAGCTCTTTTCAGGTCATTGACCAGCTCCTCCCGTGTAGTTCTGGGCTGATTTCTCACCTTTCTTAGGATCATTGAGACCCCACGAGGTGAGATCTTGCATGGAGCCCCAGTCCGAGGGAGATTGACAGTCATGTTTAGCTTCTTCCATTTTCTAATGATTGCTCCAACAGTGGACCTTTTTTCACCAAGCTGCTTGGCAGTTTCCCCGTAGCCCTTTCCAGCCTTGTGGAGGTGTACAATTTTGTCTCTAGTGTCTTTGGACAGCTCTTTGGTCTTGGCCATGTTAGTAGTTGGATTCTTACTGATTGTATGGGGTGGACAGGTGTCTTTATGCAGCTAACGACCTCAAACAGGTGCATCTAATTTAGGATAATAAATGGAGTGGAGGTGGACATTTTAAAGGCAGACTAACAGGTCTTTGAGGGTCAGAATTCTAGCTGATAGACAGGTGTTCAAATACTTATTTGCAGCTGTATCATACAAATAAATAGTTAAAAAATCATACATCGTGATTTCTGGATTTTTTTTTTTTAGATTATGTCTCTCACAGTGGACATGCACCTACGATGACAATTTCAGACCCCTCCATGATTTTTAAGTGGGAGAACTTTCAAAATAGCAGGGTGTTCAAATACTTATTTTCCTCACTGTATATTCAAACGTGCATACCTATAGACTAAACACGTAATGTGCATTTGCACGCCATCAGCGTTTTTGAGGTATGCGCAGAGATGACCTTTTTTTCTAAATTTTTTTAAGGCTTACATCTTTGTTCTAATGCAAGAACGCAAACCCTGAAATAGATTCAGTGTCGTGTTAGGGGCCCCTAAGTTAATAACTAATGATCTTTGCAACGGAAGTGAATCAATCTATCAAAACTAACTTTAGCTGGACAACAATAACTTTATTCTAGAGCTGCTGTAAAGCCAAAACAATCTATGTTACTGTAATTTATTATTATGACTGTAAAGCTGCTTTGAAACGATCTATATTGTTTAAAGCGCTATATAAATTAAGGTGACTTGACTTGACTTGAAAAAAGGTTTACCTTTAAACCAACTATATAGACTAAGAGGTATTTGCGCTTCAGAAGAGGAATTTGATGAACAATCCAAAATTCTTGGCAATTGCTTTAACTCAAGAGGATACCCTCAAACTTAGTTTAAATCAGCGTTTGATAAAGTAAAAAAAAAGAAAGAAAAGAATTCAATTATTGAATAACGATCAAAGAAAAAAAAACCATTCTCAGTAAATTACATTTTTACTTACACGAAACAAAGTTACCAGATTAAATCTATGGTCAACAAATATTGGTTTATTCTAGCGTCAGATTCTTCATTAAAAGACACTTAAACATCCTCCAATGTTCACCTATAAGAGATCTCAAAACTTGGCGAACATGCTAGTCAGATCAGATGTCATACATGACAAAAAACATACATTCAAGGTTGTTTTCGGAATTCCACATCATGCTCTTCTATTTTACAATGTAAAAATGTTATGTGTTCTTCCACAAAAAGAATATACCACATTAAATCCTGCATAACATGTTAGAGTAAAAATGTAATCTACCTACACCAATGTCCATTGATATATGTTGGAAAGACATTTATAGATTTTTTATTTTATTTTATATATATATATATATATATATATATATATATATATATATATATATATATATATATGCCATCTTTTCCTGATGTGTAATTGTTCCCAACATTTTTAATCATTATTTACTGTTCCAGACGGACTGGAGTCTGTGGACTAATTATTTGATTGTTTAACTATGATCACAATCACCTGAAGACCTGCTGCGTTCTTTCTATATAGTTGAGAATAAGTGAAATTGTCACACTGATGAAGGCAAAGACCTGAAACGTTTGTATAATCTTTATCTCTTGTTTGTAATAAAGTATTTTTAGAGTGCAGACATATTTTGCATTTTTGTACTGTTATATTTGTAGCAAATTAGCTTAAGGGAAATATGAATAATTAATCATAACTCATAATTATTTTTTTAATATTTGGAACAGTTAATAGAATTAACTTAATGTAGCAGAATTAACATTACAATCAATTAACATGTTTCTCCAGCAAACACTGAGGTTTAATTGTTTATTAATTCTAAGAAATTATAATTTCCGGGGTATGGGAAATAACTTACCTACTCTACAGTACTACTCAGAACATGTAGGCAAAATCTGCATGATTAGGGACTCCAGTATATGAGCATGAACCACAAACAACTATAAATGTGACATGAACAAGCCTTCATTAACTAGACTAAACACTTAAACTACATACACATAAATACATGCATACAGTTTAGCAATGGAAAGAGAGCTGAAACAGAATACAGGAAAACAAAAGTTGTAGCATCGTTTGAAATTCAGCAGATCAACAGCCTTGAGCAAAGCATCAGTTTTTAGTTCCAACACACCCTTTCTTTAAAAGGGTTTAGGATACTTAATGTATCAAACAATAAGTTTGATACTTGCGTGTCTCGCCCATTTTGTTGAGGCTCCAGTTGATCTTTGCTGATGTTGTCTTGATGAGAGAGAACCAGTGGGAGTCAGAGGATCTTTGGTGAATGGAAAGACAATGACACAGCCTGGCACAAACTTAGGGGTCCTTAAAAGACTTCTAGCTCAGATAATCTTCACATCAGGATTTCTCAGAAAACGGAAAAACAGGCGTGATCTTGTGATCAGTGATTTTTAAAGTGTGAAGATGTCACACCCTCAGGATTTGAGAGTGCCAATAAGTTGTTCCCTTTGGAGGGAAATTTTACAATCCTTTGTGCTCTAGCAGGGCAATTGAATATGTAATTTGATTGGGTGTTTAAGAAAAGAACCTTCAAGATTCTTATAATACTAATGCATCACAGAGTTAGCAAAATGTAATGTAAATTAACAAATGGGGAACGAAGATTGTAGCTCATAGAGACCAAACATGCTAAACGTGATTTTGGTTTACCATCGTATGCAAATCTGAAACATTAATCCAAAAGAGTTTAAAAGAGAGTTTAAATACATAGGTCAAACCCCATAAAAGGAAAATCATGAAATGGGAAAATTAGATACATGTTTATACATGTTTCAAGTGGTTATATATAGAATATATAGGATTAAAAGGGTTTATTTGTCCTTTCAACAAGAATTAAGTGAGTCACAACTCTCTGCAAATTCCTTTTGGTCATAAACCTTATCAGTCTTCATGTGTCCTGTAACCAGAGACCTGGTTCTGCCTGTGTGTTAGCTTAATTTAGGATGATAGTTGCAGTTTTTGGGGGATAGGTCAGAGACCTTTGTCGGGAGAGTGAGTTTGCTGGATTATTCGTTCAATATAATGAATAATTTGTGTGATATTAATTTTTAATTTTGTCTGATTAGTCCAGATGCTACATATTTACTTATCATTCTCTGTTTCAGGCCTTCCAGCGTTTGACAGACTACACCCTACTGCCCACAGCCTGCAGTGAAGCCTCCAAACTCGGGGGAGCACTGTCCTCCCACTGCCTTCTCATTAACAAGAAATCCAACTATTAAGGCACTCTAGTACAATCTCTGCATAATCAGATTCTCGTTTACTTTGTTTACATCTTTTCTTATGCAGTCAGTTAAAGGAATAGTTCACTTAAAAAATTTAAATTCTGTCATCATTTACTCACCCTCAAGTTGTTTCAAACCTGTATGAATTTCTTTCGTCTGCTGAACACACAGATATTTTGAAGAATGTCGGTAACCAGACAGTTGATGGACCCCATTGACTTCCATAATAGGAAAAAAATACTATGGAAGTTAATGGGATCCATCAACTGTTTGGATACCGACATTCTTCAAAATATCTTCTTTTGTGTTCAGCAGAAGAAAGAAATTCCTACAGGTTTGAAACAACTTGAGGGTGAGTAAATGATGACAGTATTTTCATTAAGTGAACTATTCCTTTAAGTGTGTGGTTTCAGGCAGATATGTTTTATAGCCCAGTTAGAACTGGTTTGCTGTAGTCTGCAACTATCCAGTTGTTCTCATAGTTAAGGATGAATATGTAAAATTAACATGTCTAATCTGCTTAGATCCTTAGAAAGGACACACATTATGAGATTATTATAATAAATGGCGCTGAAATAAACAACAGATGAACTGGTCACTCACAATGGAACTGAGCAGTTAAAGTGATAGTTCACATTTTTAAAAAAAAAAGTTATTTCATTATTTACTCACCCTCATGTTGTTCTAAACCTGTATGTTTTTTTGTTTTCGTTTTTTGTACTAATTCAGGGGTTCTTAATTCCGACCCTTAAGGTTCACTTTCCTGCACAATTTAGTTCCAACCTTGATCAAACTCACCAGCCTGTAACTCTGTAGTATGTAGTCTCGAAGCTTCCTCACTCATCGTTCTTCACGGTACAATTCAAGAATTGAGATGTCCTTCAAGATGGCTTTCTTTGATCAGTTACCGGGTTACAGGCTGGAGGAGTGAGGAAGCATCAATTTGAGTATTGAGAAGCACCACGTAATTAACTTTTTCAAGGGCCCATACCAGGAAGGTAGTTGAACAAACTCAGAGTTACAGGATTCATTTCAATTTGACAAAACCAAACCAGTCCAATCAGGCTTTGTTGGTACCATGACACTGACCATCAACTTTCTGTCAACTCAAGCCTTTGATCCTGACTTGATGAATAACTGTGGTCACACATGAAAGTGTGACATCAGTAGCGAACAGCCAATCACGTGACGTAAAAACAAACTGTTTCACTTCTCTCTTCTGCCAAAGATTAAGAGATTGAAAAATATAACCACAATTACACTGTGTAATTGTGGTTATATTTGTTTCTATTTTTCGCTACTGATGTCACACTTTTATGTGTGACCACAGTTATTCATAATAATGTAATTTACACAGCAAGTAAAGTTGTCCATAAAAGAGGACAACTGAAAGAAAACATCTTGCTATATCAGTGC
This sequence comes from Squalius cephalus, assembly GCF_949319135.1. NCBI lineage: Eukaryota > Metazoa > Chordata > Actinopteri > Cypriniformes > Leuciscidae > Squalius > Squalius cephalus. Next base: position 23,969,445 of record NC_137129.1, read on the forward strand.
AAGTGAAAGGTTTGAAGTTCATATACACTGTAAACCTGAATAAGTTTCTATCTTTTAGCTCAAGTCTTTTGCCATTTTAATAAAGACAGCAAGTTGACATTAGTCAATTTTGCTGGTAGAAAGCATTTTGATTAACCAGCTCACAGATGACAGCCCTGTTTCTTAAAATTAATGATTAAATTCAGCATGCAGTTTAAATAATTCAGTTGTTTTCTAAGGCCTATTCTTTCACATTCAAAAATGAGATCTATTTGCTTTAAAGGACTGTACTTATTTTATCCATTGATGGTATTCCCTGTTGATGAAACCCTGTTAACTATTTTGTAGTTATTATTTCCAGAATACAACAGAGTTTCTTTGACTGTTAATTAATAAATAAATGTAATCTCTGGTTGTTTCTCAAAAGTCGTTGTCTTCCGACCAAAGCTGAAGGCATTTCAAGACATTTGTTGCTTCCCCCATACATCTAGATAAAAATACTGCCACGTATTGACCAATTATATATATAAAAAAATCCACTCGAATAATACATTTAATTACATCAAATTGATTGGTTAAAAGACTCAATGAAAGACTTTAAACGACTTAAAAGACTTTTTTTTCTGGTTAACGTGTGACTATAAAATAGATAAAACTGTAAAAGTTTGTGCCTTTCATGGTCAAGATTTGTTGGTATGGAAGCATATTTACAAGCATAATTTTTTCCGCAGATAATTGTCACTTTTTTTTTTTTTTAGCATGATAAAGGAATGGTTTTGGGTTTGTCAGGTGTTCAATTGACATGGATCCCATGATTTAAGGATTTCTTAAATTTTTCTGACCCCCCTGCAAATTTGTGCCATTCATTCTGGTGTTGTTTCTCTGTGTACAGGTGTAATCTATTTTCCTGACTTACTTTTACCCAATCAATACTGTGAGTTGTAATATTTTTACAAGTTAAAATTATAACAAAGCTGTTTTGAAAAGAGATGGCCACCAAACCATACACTATTACTGGACCAAGTATGTTGGTGATCTTAATTGGGAGAATATTTTGTTGTAATATCCTAGGGAAGAACGGGGATGGTTGTAACAATGTTTGTTTGAGCATCAGAGTAATTTGTGATAGATCTCTCAAACTTTAATACACGGTAGCTACATTTGTGTACTACAAATAAAACTCACTTGGATGTGTCCTATACAATCACAGATTATGTGAGTTAATGTCAAATTCAAAGATTTCCGTTGTTACAAGCTACCCCACAACTAGGGTAGGGTGTAACACTAGCCTGGATAGATGTAACAATGCGGTGATTTGCTGAAATAAGATGAACACTATCTAATTTATGCAATAACTTTATTGAAGAACAAAGAAAAATCACTTTTGAATAAAGTTAATTTAAAGTGACAAAAAGTGACTTTTAGGACTTTAAATTTAGCACAAAACAACTGCCTTGAGTGTTTTGCAGCATCACATAATAAAAAAAATAAAATAAAAAAAAGTGTTCAATTGAGGCAAATGTTTTTATCTGATAAGAGACTTGCACATAAACTACGATGAAAACATATTTACCACATGAATCCTTAACAGGATGTGATTAATAACTGGACTGGATTGGAATCATCATAAGGTGTTGGTTGTAACATTTTTAATGAACTATTACAACTATTCCCAACCCAAACAGCCAAAACATAGCTAACTCTTTTTGCATGTATGCAAAGCATCAAATTAAACTAGAAAAACAGCTACTTTAGGTTATACACGTCAAATAATTGTATCTATAATGAAATGGATGCTAAGCAAAATATAATCCTGACGATTTACTTCTCTTCCTGAAAAGGTTTTTTTTTTTGTGTGTGTGTGTGCATAAAATCTTCAATATTGCTCACAGTCACTTCTCCTGTGAGCTCAAAAAGGTGATGGGAGTGTATGATATTGATGACATCACCATAGCTCTGTTCTAACTAGTTAAACTGACAGTGCTACAACACTCCCTGCTCTCCCCCTTTATATTTGTTACAAATAAGATGATAGAAATTTCTTTCAAGATAATACTTTGTCATGTTAAATACTTTCTCTGTATATTTAAGGACACTGATGTGAGCTGCTCTTTTTGTTTTTTTTCCCACTGGAAACTGTGCCCCATCTGTTGTTGGCATTGTAGCTATGTGAAAAAGCTGTAGGATATGCATGTTTATAGTTGACAAATTCATTCAGATTTTTTAGATATATATATATTATACTTTTAAGGTATGATAACATTAAAAATGAGCCATATTTACTTCATCTTACAATTCTATCAGTTAAATTTCACAAACACAGATGTAACTGTATGGTGAACGTGATTTCACCAAGTACCACATGTTCCTGGATCAACATCTTTGTTGATCCTGGAACAACTTTCCAATCAACCAATCAGATTTGAGGGACAAGTTTAGGCTTAGAACCAGGGTGAGGTGCCTTCAACATCAGTGTTATTCACCTATCATTTCCCTCTGATTGTAGGGAAAAGTTATGGGTAGGGTTATGTTTAGGGCTAAGGATAGGGTAAGGACAAAATTTTGGGACAGGAATGTTATTCCAGGATCAACAAAATATGTTGATCCAGGATCATGTCTTACTTGGCAAAATCACGGTGACCGTAACTGTACTATTAAAAAGCTATAAAGTATAAACTCTTCTACAGGTCTTTTTGTAAAAAGGCATGTTTATTTGTGGACTGACTCAAATATTTTTTATTATTACTACTATTTTTCATTTTGACCCCCTTGACTCTACTATTGTTCGAAGAAAAAAGAAAAAAAAAAAAAACCTTTGCAGACCGAACGGTGTATGATATCAAAGTACCACGAGAGTGATTCGAAAGCATTTGAAGCCCCCTGCCCTCTAATCGCTCTCGCGGTACTTTGATGCCATACACCGATCGGTCTGCGCAAAGCTGCGTGAAGTCAAACAAACCCATCGTTTTGACATTCATATTTAGTTTGAATGCAGTCACGAGAACGAAGCATCTAACGGTATGTACCAGCCGCATTCCCAATGAAGGCAGTGCCTACTAAAAAATTGGATGAGAAATAATTGTACAAAAAATAAAATTAAGTAAATATTAAGAAATATTAGACTGAACAGTGTATAGACACTTTTTAAAGTGACACTATCCAAAAGCAGTTAAGGTTTCAGCAGGAGGCAGCATCTCCTGAGTTTATAGAGCCCCAAAAGCCCAAAGTATTTTTAAAGTATTGTTGGACAGCTATAAAGTAAAACAGTGGAACACATAGAAAATGCTAACATTTTCTATCAGTAACAAAACCCTTCATATACAATTTATTCAATTACACATGTTTTGGAAAAAAGTAAGCTACACACACGTGAATAATGTGGACTTCTCGGATTTTTTTTGGTCATTGTATTTACTGACCAGAAAACTAGACTACATGATATAAATTTGTATATTTAATCTGCTTTTTATTTTCAGACAGATGTTTAAATTGTTTTTGTTTTTTTCAGGCAGATCATTTTAAATGTGACTAAAACCTTATTATTGTGGCCTTGAATAATACAAAAAGAAAAAAACTTCATTACCTTATGATTAGCCTGTCTGATGTATCAAAGTAAACAAGTACTAAAAAAAAAAAAAATTCTGTTCACATAAAATACACAAAATCTGAAAATGTTATGGTGTGCATTAAGAAAACATGCTTAAACTTAAGTTTATATATTTGGTTTTATTATCACATTACGTTCACTTAATGTAATCCAAGATTTCTTTTTAATCATGTTTTTTTTGTTTTACCTGGAAAATGTGTCAATGTTAAATGGAAACAAAAATATATACATATAAACATCTGTCAAACACTATGGTAGTGTTGTCACGATACCAAAATTATTGTTTCGATACCGATACCAAGTCAAGTATTGCGATTTCGATACTTTTTCGATACTTTTCCTGAAAAGGGAGAAACACTCTCAAATATCATTGCTGTGCTTTATTTTAAAACCGGGACAACAATCTAATCATATAACACACTGATAAATGAACATATGAACAGCAGATATATTAAACATTTTAACAAAATATGAAATATTTTATAAATTTAGCAGCATTATCTTATTTATCATAAGAAACATAAGAGCTTTATCTTGATTCTGAACTTTGAATAAAGATATGAACAGCGATTATATTAAACAATGTTTAATATTGGTAACATATGATAAGCCTCATTGGTGATATATTTGACATGTGGGGAGAGAGTTGTGGAAGGCCTATACTTCATGTTAAACATAAATATATAGCAGCAAAGACAACGTCGGCAGTGTTGACGGCAAAATAGGCTACAGAATAATTCGTTCTGTATTGAGAGGTGCAATATTTGAAAATCGATCATATTTTTTTTAATTACATTTATTGTATTTATGTCAAAACTTTCAAACATCAAAATGTCATTCATTAATATGTATTCGTGTCAAAATTACATAGAAACATGAACATCTTTTCCTATTCTGTTTTGCTAGGAAACGCTTCCAACACGCGTGCGTGTCGCGTGAAAAATAGGCGTCGGTTCTATTCTAGCATGCACGCGTTTTCCGCGCGTCTCGAGCTGCGCCCAGACGCGTGTGTCACGCAGCAGGCAGTTAACATGGGAGCAGAAATAAAAACGGACACGCCACGCAGCCAGTGTGTCGCCGGCCTTACAAATCTGGAACGCGGTCATTCTTAGAAGTATCGATACTAATAAATTAAGGAATCGTGACGTTTTTAATTTCCGGTTTATTTTTGAAGTATCTGTGCACCGTGCAACAGAGCAAGGTAGGCAACGTACTTCCATATGTCACTCCTCGCGTCATCTTTTTCTACGAGTCGTGGACCACTTGTGCTCGCCTGCTCGCACATGCAGTCATCTCGCTGTAGTGTTTTGTCACATGGCACTGACAGCGGCAGGTTCTTTGCTGCGTGCGTCAGGAAAAAAACACAGACGTCCATAGGGAGGCGTTTTTTTTTTTTTTAAGTATCGATACTGATAAATTTAGGTATCGTGACGTTTTTAATTTCCGAGTATCGCGATACTTTTGAAGTATCGGTACACCGTGCAACACTACACTATGGTTTTAAAATTATAGCCGTTTTACCTTTTCAGTTATACTATTACTTATTTCTGAATGTTCTGATCCAATCTAACTTCTGGGGCCCGTTCTTCGTACGTTGCTTAAAACATCCGAGATCAAATGAGACATCCAAGATATATCATCGTGCTAATCATGATCTGGCTAATTAGGTTCTTCGAACATACCTGCCGGATATGATTAGTTTTGCTGGATTGAGTTATCTGAGATAATTGCGCGTTCATGAGCTGGTTTAAAAGGGGATATGTATCGATAGTAGAAACATTGATCAGCAACGCTGCTATTGGCTGATCAGCATGGCCAAAGAGCGCGCACAGTTTTTCTCCTCAGCAGAGCAAGAACTAATAGTCGAAGTTTATTTGGAATTTTAATGTTTAATCAAAACGCCAGGGAACACCTCAAAGTCTGCAAAAGCCAGGAGAGAGGGCTGGTAAAAAGTAGCAGACAATTTAAATCCGTTAGAAGTGGCCATGTTAGATGTTTTTATCACTTATTAGCCTATATATTTGTATTTTAATAATTGTATAATTACTTTGTTCATTGTAATGTCAGAGTCACCACACTAGAACATGGGAACAAATAAAAGTGAATACAAAAATATTCTACATTATGGTAATTTTTAGTTATATTATAGTCTCTTTTATAAAAGGCACTGTTAAATAAATGGTTGTCTTTTTATAAAAGCAACCAAGAAAAAGGCAGAGGAAAAAAAAGAAAAGATCTTAGTAGCCTACACTGTAAAATAATTTTGCTGCATTAAATTAAGGCCGTATAGTCATTTCAACTGTTAAATCTTGAGTAACGATGAATTGCTTTGACTTGTGAAAGTGAAAACTGATAACTGATAAACTTGTTAATGTAAAAATATTTTGCCATGAGTTATTGATCACATTTTTTCCGAGTGTAGTTCATTGTAATGACATTGTGTTTTCCTCTTTTGTGCACTTTTACATAATACACCAACACTTGTATCTGTTCCCAAGAAAGTGGTGGCTGAAATATGTGCAGTAAGTGGACATTTTCTAACTTTCCAAAGGAAAGTATAAGACTTTGCAATGTCCATTTGTTTCCATTGCACTGGACAGTGAATAAACCCTCTCAGATAACTGTCATATAGAGGAACTAGCCTACCTGCAAGTGCATAAATAACTTTACTTAATTTATACTTGTATGCTTTATGGCTGCAATATAAGTTGCAGGATTCCACATCTACAGAAAGGCCTACAGAAGAGTCTGCACAGACAGAGGAGACACAGCTTTTCCTTTTTATTTGTTGCATGTGTCTAATATCTCTTGTTGCAGGCACTTGACCACTGGCTTTTCTTTACTGGCTTGGCTTTTCGAACCAGGAAGTAAATTGTTAAAAGCGCTATATAAATGAAGATGACTTGACTTTACAAAGAACAATTGAAATAAAACAAGGAACTAAGCATATTTGTCTTTTATTAAACATTTAATGAAAAGTGTTTTTTTTTTGGCAATGTTGTGTAATATGGCACATGCAACAATGTCACAGGCCTTGTCAGGTGTGCAACCCTCAGACTTTTCAGACACTGAAATCTTCCCTTTAGTTAGCCAAAGTTCATTTCATTGTGTGCCCTTGTCCTGGCTAGAGCTGCATTGTAACTGGTTTGGGTCAGGGAATGGGGTCATAAAACGCCTGTCTGCAGGCAGGAACATGTCATAATCTCCTATGAAAAAATGCAGTTCTGTTAGGATCAGCATAAGTGTATGTAATACAGTGAGCTTGATATTTAATTGTGGAACTTTCCTTAGCACTTTCAAATAATGTGCATAAATGTGAATCTCTGAAAATTCTTAAGTCATGCACAGATCCTGGCCATTTTGCTTTCACTTTTGTGATATGGAAGATTTTAGTCAACTGCCTTTTTTTATTTGATATATTACTAATCTGGAATATTAAGAATCACAATAGTAACTGGGCTGCACATTTACATTGTGAACCCCCTTTCTGTTCACATAATCCCCTTCATTGAGGCCTTGATGGCAGTCTATGTTCTAGCCTAGTCTACCAATCACGTTAGTGAAGCCTGAGTGACATTATACTGTAATCCATAGCCTAAAAAAAACTGCTTAAAAAAAACTGCTTTACAACATTGGGTCTTAAGTGGCTTGGAAATGCCACAAAAAAACCTAAAACTGTTTTTTAAACCTAAAAGCGCCAGGTAAACTCCGAATGACACGACAGACAGCATTTTCCATCAAGTTCTCCGCATCTCCAAAGGAAAGAGCCACTCGCAAATAATCTTAGGGCAATGCAAACAGTTTGTGCTGTAGTTAAAGCCCGACTCCGAAAAGTCGAAAATAAATGTGCGTTTCCAACAAATTAATAATGTAAACGACAATCTCACGAGAAAAAATATTTATCTCAGAAAGTGCACTGAAAGTGCACTATCGCACTGCGCTGGACTTCCCGTATCAGCTCCGCTTATGAAGCCGGGATCTAATCCTGTTTACATGAAATAAGCCTGCTCCCGAGCAGGTTTAAGCTTGCGCACCTGTTGCTATGACAGGCAAGTCCAGGATGAGCGTCGAAGAACCAAACAATCCAAGATCATGCCAAATCGCCAACAATCAAATCCAGCTAACTGAGTTAGCGACGTACGAAGAACGGACCCCAGATCTGTAATGCTGCCTCAATCATAATCATACACTGTTCGTTGGCTAGAGGAGAACTGCATCACTGTAAACTGTAAACAAACGCATCACTGTAAAGCTGCTTTGAAACAATCTGTATTGTAAAAAGCACTATATAAATAAAGGTGACTTGACTTCTGATATCAAATTCTATAATGGCACAGTGACAATCATAAGTTTATTCAAATTTTGTTTTTGTGAAAACAACAGATTTGAAAAACAGGTGGGCACCAGAACGTTTTTTCAGGTCATCTTTCTTGATGGCATGTGATGATCCCTAAGACAATATAAAACAGGTGTTATACATCATGAGGTGCCACAAGCTCAATTACAAAAACAAGCTGATGTTTGCGCATGTTTCTGAGCTGGTGATTGGCTGGGCAATGGAAAGCAGCAGCCAATGAATAAGCAGAGAGTTACTCTGCGAGTACTATAGCACACCAGGACAATGAACAATATCAGGATGTGACTCTAGTCTCGCTTTTTATCAAAAAGTAGTATGATCACGAGCATACTAATTAGAATCAGCTGAAGACAAGCAATTCATTTTCTTAACACGCATTGTAAGTAGTCTGTAGCTTGAGGGCATGTGATCCACTCGATGTGTGATCGTCAACGAGTGGATCTCTGAACTGGTGTGAGTGGAGGGCGGGGCTAATTTGCATATTCAAAGAACCACATATACTAAAGGTGTATATTTAGGGTGCTTTCACACTTGGTTCGATTGCCTGTTCCGAACCCGAGTTCGATTGCTCCCCCCTCCCCCTGCCCCCGATGGACTGTGTTCACATTATATTATTTGTATCTGAACCGCGGTACGCTTGAGTCATTAAGCTGCAGCTGGCGCGTACTCGTGTTGCTTGGTAACCGCTATGAAAAGGCATCAAAATGGATAGAATTGCTCACTTCACATTCTTCTTTATTTGAACCTTTGGTTTGGTTTTCAAAGAAAAGATACAGAAACACACTTACATCTGTCTGCCGCAAAAGTATTAAAACCGTTCCAAAGACAGCGGGATGTCCGCCGAAGACAATTTTTGTGGAGGCAAGCAGAAATCATCTCTCTGCTTGCAGTGCGTCATTCCCAGTTTTCGTCAGGGTAAGCGTATAGACCCTTTTACAGTTGTTAAACACACACGCACGCACCACGTCATCAATAGCGGTTCACTTCCGCGATTTGGTACGATTGCGTTCATATCAGCAGCGAACCGTACCCCAGACCAGTGGTTCTCAACTCCAGTCCTCGGGACCCGCTGCTCTGCACATTTTGTATGTCTCCCTTATTTAACACACCTGAATCAGATCATCAGCTCGTTAAGAGAGACTCCATGAACTGAACTGAGTGTGTCAGATAAGAGAGACATACAAAATGTGCAGAGCAACAGGTCCCGAGGGCTGGAGTTGAGAACCACTGCCCCAGACCACCTTTTTAAGCGGACTCGAGTACGGTTCGCGGGTGCGCACCCGAGTTCGGAAAACAGTGTTCACATCATCCAAACGAACCCGAACTCTGACGTCATTCGAACCCGGGTGCGCACCAAAAGTGCTAGTGTGAAAGCGCCCTTAAATTCAAGCTGTTTTAAGGCATGAAAAAAAAAATTTTCAAGGAAAAAAACATTTTAATATGTAATTTTGGTGATCAAAGATGAGTTTTAAGGGAAAAAATTATTAACTACAGGGGGACTTTAACAACATTCACAACACAGATTAGAGTTCATATCCGGACTGGAGTGAGCGCGTTTCAAGTCATGGACATTTATGTTCTCTTTAACATCTGTAAATGAAGAAATTAAAACTTTTACATTCTCTCTCCATCTATGATAACATTACGGTTTCGCTTTAATGACTGCATTAATCTTATTCAGCATCGTACCACCTGATACTGGTGACATAATTAAACACTAAGAATTCCCTGTACTGCTGTATTCTCTTCAAAAGTGAACAGGTATTCCATTTCTATGTAATAGTTGTTTATACCTGGTTGACTCTGTGAAGGGAAGACACATCTACAGCCTGCCTCCTGAGCGGCACGGGGGATGCAATTAATGATCGCTTTCACCAACATCTGTAGTTTGAGAGAGGCAATAACATATGACACTTGATCAACCAGTGAAGAAATGCAACAGTAACAAGGATCAAAAAAAAAAAAAAAAAAAATTGTATCTGAGCTGGTGATTGGCTGGGCAATTGAAAGCAGCAGCCAATGAATAAGCAGAGAGTTACTCTGCGAGTACTATAGCACACCAGGACAATGAGCAACATCAGGATGTGACTCTAGTCTCGCTCTTTAGACACAACTTTTCAAAAAGTAAGTTTAATTTATATCTGAAAAAAACTGAACAACTGCCTTCAGTCTGTCAACATACCCACCTCTCCTGAAAGTAGTTAGATGATCTGGAATGCATTCTTGATGTGTACGGTCAACAGCTACCGTTATTAGGGTCGCGCATCAGAGTCTGTCATCTGCCCCACTATGGGCCTTATAGAAACGTGCAAGTAGTGACAGCCAGAATGGGGAAGGTACTTGGTATACTTCTTTAACAGTGATGTAATCCTAAATAAGGAGAAGAAATAACTATTTGATCCAAGGGAAGAAATGAGTTGCTACAGACAACAAAAGCAAGGTTCAGGAAAATATAGAGAAACTTAAGTGTCCTAACCAGGTGTGACCACCACCACCAAAAAGAAAGGAAAAAGATAATGCAAGCATTTTTATCCTACACTGTAAAAAATGATTTGCCATTTTTTGCAAAATTTCTACGTGAAAATTGTTTCAAAGCCAGTATTTTTCGGTGTAATTAACCAAAACTGCAAATGAATGCTGCTAAAAACTTGCAGCATCACACCTGGTGAAAGTTCAATTCTATTTCAAATCTCAAGTCTAAGAAACTTTGTACAAAAACAGACAAATGCCACAACATTAGCATGTTTCTGAGCTGGTGATTGTCTGGGCAATGGAAAGCAGCAGCCAATGAATAAGCAGAGAGTTAGGCCGGCGACACACTGGCTGCGTGGTGTGAGCGTCTCAGCTGTGTGGCGTGTCCATTTTTATTTCGGCTACCATGTCAACAGGTTAGAGCTTCCACACTGCCTGTGTGGCTCGAGCCGCGCGGAAAACGTGTGCATGCTAGAAATAGAACCGACGCCTATTTTTCACACGACACGCAAGCATGTTGGAAGCGTTTCCAGGCAAAATAGAATTAGGAAAAGATGTTTGTCATTTTGACACAAATGCATATTAATAAATTACACTTGAATGTTTGAAAGTCTCTAGGTTTTGACAAATGCAGATATAAATGTAATTAAAAAAATATTATCGATTTTCAAATTTTGCACCTGTCAATACAGAACGAAATATTCTGTAGACTATTTTGCCGCCAGTACTGCCGACGTCGTCTTTGCTGCTATATATTTATGTTTAACATGAAGTATAGGCATTCCACAACTCTCCCCATATGTCGAATATATCACCAATGAGGCTTATCATATGTTAGCTAGCAGCAGCAGCGCCGCGTCAGACACGTTTCTGGTGTGCAAAGACATAGAAAACGCCACGCAGCAGACACGCAACAGAAACGCCACGCTCACGCCACGCAGCCAGTGTCGCCGGCCTTACTCTGCGAGTACTATAGCCCGGACAATGAACAAAATCAGGATTTGACTCGTCTCGCTTTGCATCAAAAAGTAGTATGATCACAAACATACAAATTAGAATCAACCGAAGAGCAATTCATTTTCTTAAAGGGGGGGTGAAATGCTCATTTTCACTCAATCTCCTGTTAATCTTGAGTACCTATAGAGTAATATTGCATCCTTCATATCTCCAAAAAGTCTTTTGTTTTATTATATTAATCAAAGAAAGATAGGGTGTACCGAGTCTTTCCGGAAAAAACCGAGCGGCTGGGGGCGGGCCGTGTGGGCGAAGCTTAGCTGTGCTAACGCACTGAGCTAGTGACAACACACAGTAGAGCCCGACCGATATGGATTTTTGGGCGCCGATGCCGATACCGATAAAAAAAAGCCAGATACCGATATATCGGCCGATATTATTTATGTGTATATTATAATACAGTAGCAATATTATTTGTGCGTATTATAGTACAGTAAGTTTGGACACACTTTACAATTGGTGTGTACAAACTTTTGATGGGTACTAGAGCCCGACCGATAAAGGATTTTGAAGGCCGATACCGGTACAAATATTTGTTGGTTTTAAAATCCGATATTCCGATATATCGGACGATATTTTTTATTTTTTTTCAGAAACGCGCAACAAAACATTAACAAATTTCCCTAACATTAGTTATTTGTAGTTATTTATGAGTTTTAACTAAAATAATATGATGATGCATTTTAAAAAGAAACTTGTTTCTTTTATTGTCACAACAGAACAGAAGAACATCAAAATATATTAAAGTTCTGATAAATAAAATGTATAAAAATACAAACTTAAGATTTTTTTTAAGACTAAACGTTTAGTCCTTTGAACAAAAACAACAATTTCACATTCAAATTGACAACAAATTCAAATTGTCATAATTTACTCTCTCAAGTTGTTTTTTTCTTCTGTTGAAAATAAGTTATTTGGATGAATGTGGGTAACCAAACAGTTGATGTACCCAGTGACTTCCATAGTATATTTTTCTCCTTTGGAAGTCAATGGGGACCAGCTACTGTTTGGTTACCCACATTCTTCAAACTATTAATATTAGAAAAATATTAGAAGGAAATTAATACAGTTGGAACAACATTAGAGTGCCTGTAAATAATGAGATCATTTTTATTATTGGGTGAACTATCCCTTTAAGGACAAGCGGCAATGTGTTTACAATTGCTACTGTCTCTTTAAGAGCTGAGCACGACACGTCTATTGTACACGCATTTGACAAGCAGATTTTCTCTCAATTGTGCCTTCACTTTAGACAACCGACTTTGTTTATGTAAATCTTGTGTGTATTTAACAGTATTAGCACAATAATACTCGAAAGATAACTTAGTCCAGTATCAAGGCGCTGGTAGAAAGGCTTTGTGCATGTGAGCTTCACATGTACGCGCTGAGAAACGCACACGTTAGAACAGCGCATCAGCATTTAAAATTAAATGTTTAACCGACAAAGCATTAAAGCACATGCACATTATGAACTTTTGTGAACTGCAGTGTTAACATTTTATGTGAATATAGCCTACGTCGCGTTGTTCCGCTTCACTCTCGGCTTATTTAACCGCAGCAAAACTGGACATGAGTCACGAATTTTGTCATCCTTATTTGAGTTAAGAGAACTGATAGGGATGTTCTTTTAATTGTTATTCAAGCAATGTATGTTTCGTGAGTCGTGACCAACTCACCATGAACACACTTCACCGCTGATCTCACTCGCGGTTCTCTCTGCCCGACTCTGGCTGGATCAGCAGGTTGCAGAATGTGTGGCGCGTTATACACGAGTGTTGCCAACAGGGACGGTGTAGAGTGCCCTCTGGTGGACAAACTATACAACGCCAACACTCATAACATGGTTGAAGGGTGTTTCGTCCGTTTTTATTTTATTTTTTTTAAATATTCATTTATCGGCCGTTATAAATGCCGATACCGATAGTTTTGAAAATGCCTAATATCGGCCGATAATATCGGCCTGCCGATATATCGGTCGGGCTCTAACACACAGAGACATTATTTGTTCAACAGTTACTCACCGTCCGGTTCCAACGCACGACCGCGAACCTTTATCATTGCGACTGCTCGATCCTTAAGCATTAGACGATCTGGGCTTTGTTTATAAAACAATCATCGTCGAAATGCAGGGAACAAACTAGGGCTGCACGATATTAGGAAAAAATGACATTGCGATATTATATTTTTCTACGATATATATTGCGATATGAAATGAAATCTAATCTATTTTTTTCTTACAAACAAATATGGGGTAAACACACTTACATTCTCATTTTAAATGATTTAAAAAGAGTATTATTTAAATTAAATGATTTGTTTGTAACTTTAGGATATGGTTTGAATTGTTAACATTAGTTAATGTAGGCTATCCAATAACTAACATGAACTTACCATGAGCAATACTTTTGTTACTGTATTTATTCATCTTTGTTTATCTTAGTTTATAAAAATACAGCTGTTATTGTTTGGTAATTTTACTTCACAGTGCATTACTGTTAACACATACTGTACAACTTTTGATTTCAATAAGGCTATATAGCCTAAATGTTTAAATTAACAATGTTGTAGAAGTGCAGTTTACTAATAGTAAATGTTAACTAATGTAGTTAAATAGTTTAATAAATAGAACATTATTGTAAGGTGCTACCGATTTTTTTTTAATATATATACACCAATTCAGACGTCTCGTGAGTTCAGTGTTGGATAGGTCAGTTGTTTAAAAACCATTCATTAAATTGAATCTGTTCGGGTTCAAAGGAATCATTAGTTCGCGAATCTGACATGTAGGCGAGTCTACGGCACGCGTTGTGTAATTACCTCGGCAGTTTAGGATATCGCACAATATTTGTCAACACAGAAAACATTTCATCACTGGATAGTTTTTTTGTTCGACTCCATCGTGTCAATTGATTTTGATGAATATGCGCGACTCGCGAGGGAGAGAGAGAGAGAGCAAGACAGCGCTCGTGTTGTTTGAAGACGGTGAAGGTGAGCGCGCACGCGGCCGGGGCTCTCTCGCTCTGCTCGTTCTTAAATGCGCCCTGTTAAACTAACAGGACTTAAAAACACATGCAAATGTTAAACTTTCACTCTATGATGGTTAAGATGTGCAATTAATCCGCGAATCATATGTGTTAAAAAGGCCGGGGAGCAGCTGGCCCGTAAGGTTAATGAATCACGGATTAACTACGACAGCCTACATCGCACATCCTGCGATGTGACTATCGTGGATTCGCACATCGCGATATCGATGTTTAAACGACACATCGTGCAGCCCTAGAACAAACAGCTACACAACTCCGTTTATGCTCAGGAAAACAAACTCCATCCACGGGTTCCTTAACGCTGGGTTCTTTGGGAATCTGTGCAGGGTTGTCTTGCCCTGGCAACCAAAAACACACTTCTTTGGTGACTTTGACTTCCCAAAAGCCGGGCAGGGCGCTTTGATGGCGAACTGCTTTCACTCTCTTGCTCTGGTCTACGAGTGCACGCGCGGCCGCGATCTTACCGGAGAAGTGCCCTTAGGACCCATATAAGGAAATTCCGCCCTATCTTACGTAAGACAGAGCCATACTCGAAAAAAACTTTCCGAAACTTGTGACAAACCGGAAGCTTGGATTCCCATGCTAAACATGGACAAAGTTTCAAAAACTAAGTTGTACGTTTGAAGGAGTATTTTTGTTCCAAAAATACTCCTTCAAACGTACAACTTAGTTTTTGAAACTTTGTCCATGTTTAGCATGGGAATCCAACTCTTTACCAGTGTAAAAAACTCAGTATGCATGAAATAGCATTTCACCCCCCCTTTAATACATTGTAATTGTGTAGTCTGTAGCATGACAGCGTTTTCTGCGCCGAACACCACAAAGAGTTTAACAACATATGCAGCACGGACTACAGTTCATTTCCGGACTGGAGTGTGCGTTTTTCAAGTTATGGACATATTTCATATACTCTTTAACATCTGTAAATGAAGAAATCAAAACGTAAATATTAGTATTAATTTTACAGTTGTACTTTTTTTATTAAATGCTCGATTTCTGTCATATCAACTTTTGATTAACATTAAGCTTACAGTAATGTCAACTGTTTACTAACCTTTAAAATTTTGGTGGGTCTTGAGATAGATTATACTTGTCTAGGTGGGTCCTGAATTTGTAAAAGTTTGGGAACCCCTGCTCTGGGCAACACGGGGACGTCTTGATCAGGATTTTTTCTGTAAAAACAACTCACCTTGGCAGCACCGATGAGCTCATAGGCCAGACACTGTACAGTAGATGGTCCTAAAAACAGCTTCTCTAGCACCAGTACACAGCAACTGAAAAACAAATTCTCTTAAATGTGTAATATCAAATTGCTTCAGGGGTCTATATAATTTAGGATATATTCCAGGATAACACTGTAATATAGGGCTGCACAATTAATCACAATGAAACCGCACGCAATTTGGCAAAGACTGCGATTATTTTATGTGCAGCTTGTCATTGCAGCATGGCTGATCGGTAGTAAATGCTGCTCCATCTGAACGCCAGAGGGTGCTCTCATGCAGACACGCCAAAAATGCCCTGCCGCAGAAGTACAATAACGTACATCATTCCAGGAAATCCCTATCGGCCATCATACTATCTATAGCTGAATAAACAAGATTCAAACGCTTTGATTAAACATGACTAATAAACACAACTGCCTTATTCTGTGTAAGAAGCCACATCATCTCACAGAGGGATGCTCAACTGTCATTATGAAGTGAGTTTGGAGTAAAGGCATGTTATTAAATGTTTTCTTTTGTTGGACAAGAGGTTCATAAATGCTTCTCATGTTTAGAAAGATGTTTGAAGCATGTTGCTTTTTCAAATGCACGTTATAAGTAACTCAAACTCAGTGCTTTCAGATGGAGCAGCGTTTACAGAGCCGTAATTCAATGACAAGCGGCGCATTAAAAAAAACCAAAAAATTCTTCGCAGCCTTTGCGATGTCATAATCGCGATGAGCCAAATCGGTTGAAATGCGATTACATGGAAATTGCGATTAATCGTGCAGCCCTACTGGAATAGATGTGCAAAATGACAATAACGCACGCCCACATATTTTACATTCTCTCTCCACCCATTATCACACATTTTTAGGGATGCTCTGATCGATCGGCCGGAGATCGGTATTGGCCGATAAAAACATTTTATGACCTCACAAACTGATCACAATTTGATGACATCAAAACGTGAGGAGGTACATGATGCGTGGGGACTTAAATTATTTGGCGACGCAATCATGTCATCGCCGGTGTGGAATTACTATGATGTGTCGAGAAACAAGGAAACAAATTAGCAATTTGCCGTGTATGTTTCAAAGAAATCTCACGTGGTGGAGCTAGGGTTGGGTATCGAGAACCGGTTCCATTTTAGAACCAGTAACAAATTTCCAAAAACCGGGTATTCGATAGGACGCACGCATTACGATTCCTCTTATCGATTCCTGACTTTGGGACAGTTGCAAATTCGTTATTCGCGGCAAGCACGTTTATAATAGAAGCGACGTGGGCGCGATGAGCATGCGGTGCGTGGCGCTCGTTTTTGCAGGTGCGCCTATGCCTCGGCGAGATGAAAACATCTCAACTTTTCAGAATGCCGCAAGCGGTGCGCAGGTCATGTGACAAAAAACAACCGACCTTTCTGTAACATCGAAAGCTCTGCCGAACAGCTGATCATAGCTGAACGGGGTGGGTTTTTATTTCTCATCTCCATAAATATATCTAGTAGCCTAGTAAAGCTAATGCAAGAGCTATAAATGAATTAATCCTTTGCTGATACTTCGTCGTCATCATGGAGAGCGCAGTTCATGGTTGCATAGCAACGACAGACGCCATGGGAGCGCAAGCGCTTCTGGAAAGAAGGAGAATGTGGCACAGCCGTGGTTTTCCATGCATTTTTAGACGCGATATGTGAACGGTCCCTAATTCAGGAATCTATGTGCCTTAAAATCAATCAATCATTTTTATTTTGTTTAAAATGGAGATCACGATTACATACAGACAACTACTCAGAATAACATGTTTAGTCTAATAGTCTATTTTTAAAAAATTCGTTTGAATAATTCAAACACTAATTAATTCAGTGTCTCAAATACTTGTTTAATTAATGAATGATTCACCGTTTTTTAACGAATCTCTCGAGTCTTCTTGAATAAATAATTCAATGAAAAAAACAGTCGATTTTTGCCACCTACTGGAGTAATGTAATCAACACCTTTATATGAAGAGACTCCTTTCACTTCAGCCATTTTATTGGTTATTGCTTAAAATTGGCAAGAATAAAAGGTAGAAATATTTATTCTTCAAGTATTTGCCCTTTTTTCTCCCTCCAAAAAATATTGGAATCGGAAACAAGAATCGATAAGAACCGGATTCGATAAGCAGAATCGGAATCGCTAAAAATGAAACTATACCCAACCCTAGGTGGAGCACTGTCCTCCAGAGCGAGAGCGCCATTATGAAGAGTATGCTGTGCTCGCTCAGTTTAAACAGCGCCACTCGCTCAGAATGCCCTTTGTGAAAATATGTGAAATAAGTTGGGCTGCCCGTGCAGCGTGCACGACTAAAGTTTTTTCTAGTCGACTAGTAGTAGTTAATTTAAGCCAATACTCTAAATCGCATATTTACATTAATTTAATCACTTAAATATATATGGGAGAGAATACTAAACCATAATGGGCGTTCTCGTAATATATTGATATTTCGCATATCAAGCGCATGCATAAAGCTTGCCACAAAAAAACGGCAAAAGTAATGTTTATGCAGCATGATACATTTTAATTGTTTATTAAAGGTGCTCTAAGTAATGTTGGGTGACAGTTAAAGTATTGTCAAACAAAATGGAGGCTAGCTAGACCCTCCCTCCTCCTCATCTGCGCACTAAACCCCACCCCAAATCCTTCTTGTTGGTTATTGGCTGGAACAGTTTGTTATGTTTCGTGGTGCGGGTTAGCCCAGTTTGTTTTTCTTGCCGTTTGTGGAGCCTGGGCTGTCTACAGAGACCGCGTTTTTTTACAGTGTGTTCAGGGGACAGGCAGCTAGCGGATGGTGAGGAGATGTTTGCTGTATGTGACAAAAAATGTTTTGGCCTAAAAAACACGTGACATCGCTTAGAGCACCTTTAATAAACTAGCGTTTTCTGGCTGCAAAGATACAGTTGGCGATGCTGACTCGCCATCTTCGGATGTAGCCTAGTGAACGCACCTATAGAGAGAAATGCACACTTCATACGGATTAGCCTACATAAGCAGAGAGTAGGCCATTTCTTATCGATTTGAATAGTTTTTTTTTTTTTTTTAAATAGACATTTCAAGCTTTCTATACGTTCTTGCCTCTGTGAGGCAAGTAGCTTATACGTTGAGTTTCAATTCATTTATGAGACGCGTTCCAGTTCACGCGCCGGCGCCTTCGTGTCCTGATTATATTGTCTTCTTATTTATTAAATCCAGGCAATTGGTTGATGAAACATTGATTGAAATTAAGATACAATTTTTACAAAACGAAATTCACTTTAAAGAATGGCTTTCTACAAAACAAAACTTAATTAAGTGGTCAAAATCATGTCTGACCCACTCCAAATGTCTCCTGATATATTGGGGCATCTTATGATCCTATCATACCCATCTCATGTGGTTCCTTTTTCATATAATACATGCATGTGTGCGTGTATGGGGAAGGGGTGCGATTTTCTAATAATAGTCGAATAATACCCAGCGATTTTCGAATATTATTTTTGCTTGAAATGCCCATCCCTACCAGGGCTGAACGATTAATCGCAACAAAACCGCACGCGATTTGCGATCATCTTATGCGCAGCTTGTCAGTGGAGTGCGGCTGATTGGTAGTAAATACTGCCCCATTTGAACGCCAGAGGGCGCTCACGCAAACACAATAAATATGCCCCGCCGCAGAAGTACAATAATGCGCATCATTCCAGGAAATCCCTATCGCTGTAGCTGAATAAACAGAAGATTGAAACGCTTTGATTAAACATGACTTATAAATACACGACTGCCTTATTCTGTGTAAGAAGGCACATCATCTAACAGAAGGAGGAGCTCAACTGTCGTTATGAAGTGAGTTTGGAGTAAATGCATGTTATTAAATGTTGTCTGTTGTTGGACGAGGTTCATAAATGCTTCTCATGTTTTGGAAAGATGTTTGACGCGTATTGTTTTTTCAAATGCACGTTATAAGCAGTGTTGGGGAAGTTACTTTTAAAAAGTAGTGTTTGCTCGTTACTCGTTACTTTTTTAAAAAGTAATCCGTTACTTTAGTTAGTTACCCCGTTTGGAAAGTAACTTTTTACGTTACTCGTTACTTTTACGTTACTTTTATGTTGCTTGACTTTGGGCAGAACCCAATATCTGTTCCTAAATATGTAGACATAAAGTTATACAATGGAGGACATAACAGGTAATTATTTTGTGCTCTTTATTATAAAAAATAGTACCAATTTCGAAAGAAAAAAAGTCCTTCTCATTGGCGCTGCTGTGTGCGGCAACTTTTATTCTCAGCCGGCTCTGCATCATGGGGTAGAGTGCGACACTCCGCGATGAGCAGCTCGCCCGCGTCACTTCTCTCCGCTCCCCCTATCCACCGAACTTTAAATTTCGGCAACAGCCAATAAAGCGCTCCTGCTCTCTAACACGAATCGCGAATCGCGTCTTGATAGCATAGGACAAAATGATATAGAAGACATAAGCTTAGTTTTCAGACATACGACTCACTCTATCAAGGGAGTAGGAGAAAAAAAATATATTTTGAGAGAAAAAAATATATATTTTGTTTAAAAGTACACATATTCAAGCTTTCTATATATTTCTCAGGTCTGTGAGACAAGTATAGCTTATCTGAGTTTCGGTTCATTTACAGTATGGAGACGAGCTCAGTTCACGCGCTGGTGCCGTCATGATTATTTTGCATGCTATATTTACTTATTTATTAAATTCAGGCAATTAATTGGTTGGTAAAACATTGATTAAAATTAAGATAAAATTAATACAAAACGAAATTCGTTTTAAAGAAAGTCTTTCTACAAAAACAAACTTAATAAAGTGGTCTAAATCATGTCTGCCCACTCCATTTATCTCCCGATATATTGCACAAAATTATGATCTTACTCATGCTTTTCACTTTTCATATAATCAACATAGATTAAATTTATTTATTTTATTTAAACATAAATGTGAAACATTGATTAAAATTAAGATACAATTAATACAAAACGAAATTCACTTTAAATACAGGTTTTCTACAAAAACAAACTTAATAAAGTGGTCAAAATCATGTCTCCACACAAAAATTTTATTTTATTTAATTTAAACAAATATGAAACTAATTTGTTTTCTTCAGTTCTCAACAGTTCTCTTCTCTCAAGCGCGCAGCTGAGGCAGTGTCGCTGTCAAATATATCCATGGGAAAAGTAACGTTGCGCCAAATTGAAAAAGGAACTACGTTTCGTTACCAAATTTTTAGTAGTAACGCGTTACACTACTTTTTACCCGAAAAAGTAGTTACGTTACTGTAACGCGTTACACACAACACTGGTATAAGTGACTCAAACTCACAGTGCTTTCAGATGGAGCAGCGTTTACAGATCCGTACATCAATGACAAACTGCGCATAAAAAAAATAAAATAATCGCAGCCTTTGCGATTTTAAAATCGCGATAAGCCATCTCGATTTAAGTGCGATTACATGGAAAGTGCGATCCTTAATCCCTACTAATGAGTTACATCAAACTACTCCAATTTGTTCTTTTAGGAGTTTACTTTTTTTTTTTTATATATTAATTTTGTCCTGCTCAGACTTGGATTATGTATTGGATAATGCTTAAGTTACATCAAACTTCTCCATTTTAGGTGATTAAATGTTTATTTTGTCCTCCAAAGTTTACTACTGGACAATGTAAAAAAAAAAAAACCATTGTGGGCTGCATCAGACTGCTCCATTTTCTTTGTATTTGTCCTATATTAAGTATATTAAGCATCGGTATCGGCCGATCACCATGACAAGAAATCGGTATCGGCTGCAAAAAATCCTGATCGGAGCATCCCTACACATTTTATTACGGTTTGCTTTAATGACTGCATTATTCTTTCATTCAGCAACGAACCACCTGATACTGGTGACAATTGAACACTAAGAATTCCTGTATTACTGTATTCTTTTCAAAAGTGAACAGGTATTCCATTTCTGTGTAATAGTTGTTTATACCTGGTTGACTCTGAAGGAAGACACATCTACAGCCTGCCTCCTGAGCAGCACAGGGGATGCAATTAATGATCGCTTTCACCAACATCTGTAGTTTGAAAGGGGCAACAACACATTACAATTGATCAACCAGTGAACAACTGCAACAGTAACAAGGATCAAAAAAAGTTGGAGAATTTGTATCTGAGCTGGTGATTGGCTGGGCAATTGAAAGCAGCAGCCAATGAATAAGCAGAGAGTTACTCTGCGAGTACTATAGCACACCAGGACAATGAGAAACATCAGGATGTGACTCTAGTCTCGCTCTTTAGACATAACTTTTCAAAAAGTAAGTTTAATTTGTATCTGAAAAAATGAACAACTGCCTGTCTGTCAACATACCCACCTCTCCTGAAAGGAGTTGGAATGCATTCTTGATGCGTACGCTCAACAGCTACCGTCATTAGGGTCGTGCATCAGAGTCTGTCATCTGCCCCACTATAGAAACGTGTGAGTAGTGACAGCCAGAATGGGGAAGGTACTTGGTATACTTCTTTAACAGTGATGTAGGCCTAATCCTAAATGAGGAGAAGAAATAACTATTTGATCAAAGGAAGAAATGAGAGTCGCTACAGACAACAAAGCAAGGCTCAGAAAAACACGGAGAAACTTAAGTGTCCTAACCAGGTGTGACATGACAAAATGGTCACCACAAAAAAAAAAAAAAAAAAAAAAAAAAAAAAAAAAAGATAATCCAAGCATTTTTATCCTACACAGTAAAAAATGTTTTGCCATTTTTTGCTAAATATCTGTGAAAATTGTTTCAAAGTCAGTATTTTTTGGTGTAATTAACCAAAACTGCAAATGACTGCTGCTAAAAACTAGCAGCATCACACCTGGTTAAAGTTAAATTCTATTTCAAGTCTAAGAAACTTTGTACAAAAACAGACAAATGCCACAACGTTAGCATGTTTCTGAGCTGGTGATTGGCTGGGCAATGGAAAGCAGCAGCCAATGAATAAGCAGAGAGTTAGGCTACGTTCACACTGCAGGCTGAAACGACCCAATTCCGATTTTTTTGCCCCTATGCGACCTGTATCTGATCTTTTCATGACAGTCTGAACGACACAGATCCGATCTTTTCAAATGCGACCCAGGCCACTTGGGTATGTGGTCCCAAATCCGATACATATCCGATCTTTTGAAATGCGACTTCAGTCTGAACGGCCAGGTCGCATGTATCCGACCCGCACGTCATTGACACGCGAAAAACGTCATAATTCTGTATTCGTCGGTTTGAAAACAGACTGCATATTCGTCGAGCTGAGGTAAATCTGCCGAACGGGTCGACCTCGACGAGCCCGTTAATTAAAAAAAAAAAAAAAAAGCCCACGGCCATTATATATACGTTATGTTAACTTATTTGTGCTGAATCTGATAGGTCAGCGGCTGCTGTCTGGCTCTTGTGTAACGGTCGCTGCGCGCGCTCGTGTGTGTGTGTGTGTGTGTGTGTGTGTGTGAGAGAGAGAGAGAATCACAGTTAGTTCAAGTTTAGCTACTTCCGCAAACAACAAGTGACGTCGTTGACCGTTGAGTACTCTTCTGCGCATGCGGGTCACTTCTGGTTCATTTCACGTTCACACAGGAGATCACAAAAGGTCGCATTTAATTGGAAATGTGAACGGCGTTGCAAAAAAATCGAATTTTTTCAAAAAATCGGAATTGAGCATTAAGCCCTGCAGTGTGAACGTAGCCTTACTCTGCGAGTACTATAGCACACCAAGACAATGAACAATATCAGATGTGACTGTAGTCTCGCCCTTTAGACAACTTTTCAAAGAGTTAGTTTAATTTATATCTTAAAAATGAACAACTGCCTTCAGTCTCTCAACATACCCACCTCTCCTGTAGAGTTAGATGATCTGGAATGCATTCTTGATGTGTACGGTCAACAGCTACCTTTGCAGGGTCGCGCATCATCAGAGTTTGTCATTTGCCCCACTATGGGGCATCAGGCCTTATAGAAACATAGCCAGAATGGGGCCAACAGCCAGAATGGGGAAGGTACTTGGTATACTTCTCTAACAGTGATGTAATCCTAAATGAGGAGAAGAAATAACTATTTGATCCAAGGGAATCCAAGGGAAAGAAATGAGAGTCACTACAGCATCACACCTGGTTAGAAGTTCAATTCTATTTCAAACCTCAAGTCTAAGAAACTTTGTACAACAGAAACATGCTTAAAGGCACACAGTGTCATTTTTCGCTACTAGAGGTTAACGTTATTCAAAACAAAAGTGCTGCTTGATGACTCCTGCTGTGATCATTCTAAAGTATAATTTTATTTTTATCATTTCTATATTCCAATTTATGTATAACATTAATCTCATAGCATTTAGCCTATGCCCTATGCAATTTGTTTGTTCAGTGTAAATGCGTACAAGTACTAAACAATAATTGCAGAGCCCTGCATGTATATTTATAAAAGGCAGTTTTATTTTATAACTAAAAGTAACTTAATTTTTTTTTTAAGTGAATCCCGCGTATTGGCACATGCGACAGTAATTTATTATTTTTGTGTCAGGAGTGCACATAAATCATGCTGAATCATATCATATTTAGCATTAGGCTATTTCATATAAAAGCGAATAGCCTTAAAGTTTAGTTAATACATTAGGTCGTACCGCGGTTCGTGTACCAAAATTTAAGACCACGTGAAAAGATTAAACTTTTCAACATATTTCAATATTTAACCCATCGAACAGAGAGCCGTGTTCGATTAATCTGTGCGAAATATTGTGAGAGAAGTACATTATACAGTGAAAGGTAATTTAGGCCAACATTTTCCGTAAAAACCAAGCGTTATTTCTCACTTACAAGTCTCTGCTCCCGAACACCTCGCCACTCCGAGACGAAAGAGAACGTGCAGTCTTCTTATTCCAATGTTTCATAGCGGTTGGCTGGCAAACCAGCTTTCGGTGCATTACCGCCACCGATTGGAACGGAGTACGGCCAGAGAATGTCTAATAGGAAGAGAATTGGCACTCTCTGCTTACTTCCGGTTTCTGGACTGGCTGCAGTAACACGTCTCTGTCCATGCGGGGGCGCTCGCAGGCGAGTGCAGAATGAATGGAGGTCTATGGTGAAATACCCCTCAAAATCCACTTTTCTCAGGATATAATTTTTTGTCTAGTAATTTGAATGTTGTATTCGAAAGGAGATGCAAAGAAATTACACATTGCTGGGTGTTAGATTTTTTAGAGTCACTTATTTGCTTTAAAAAGTCTTTTAAAATGTCAATGACGTCAGAATGCTGACGTCATTAGCAGAATGCTAGCGTGTTATGGGCACTGATCTAGAATGATCATTATATAGATCAGTGGTTATGGGCAACAACAACTCAACCTGTAAGAAATCGAAAAGAAATAAGTACTCGTTCATCAACTTTCGACCTATAACCCATGTTGAACTTGCAAAACCTACAATAAAATCTGAGATTTCTCAACAGCAATTGGGTGAAAGAGACACATTTAGCCGTCTAGCCCATAGACTCCCATTCAGTCTGCACTCGCCCGCGATCACCTCCAGTGGAATTCTAATGGAACTGCAACCAAGATCGATACAATGGGGCTAATAGGAAGTGCCAAGGCTCTCCGTAGACGGGCTCTGGTATGGCACCCGATTGCCGTTGAGAAATCTCAGATTTTATTGTAGGTTTTGCAAGTTCAACATGGGTTATAGGTCGAAAGTTGAATGAACGAGTACTTATTTCTTTTCGATTTCTTACAGGTTGAGTTGTTGTTGCCCATAACACGCTAGCATTCTGCTAATGACGTCAGCATTCTGACGTCACTGACATTTTAAAAGACTTTTTAAAGCAAATAAGTGACTCTAAAAAATCTAACACCCAGCAATGTGTAATTTCTTTGCATCTCCTTTCGAATACAACATTCAAATTACTAGACAAAAAATTATATCCTGAGAAAAGTGGATTTTGAGGGTTTTTCGTCATAGACCTCCATTCATTCTGCACTCGCCTGCGAGCGCCCCCGCATGGACAGAGACGTGTTACTGCAGCCAGTCCAGAAACCGGAAGTAAGCAGAGAGTGCCAATTCTCTTCCTATTAGACATTTGCTGCGTTCCAAACCGCATACTTCCCTACTATTTAGTATGGGAAAAAGAGTAGGCGAGCGAAAAAGTATGTACGAATCCAAAAGAGTAGGCGAGAATTACCTGGGTGACGTACTAATTATCGCGAGATTCGGACTTAAGTGCGTTCCAATATGCCTACTTTCCTACTATATAGTAGGCGAAAACAGTACGTGAAGGAAGCAGTACGTTCGAAACATCAGTATTCATAAAAGAGTAGGCGAGAAGTTCCCGGATGGCTTACTGCTTCCGGACAGATTTTTGAGTGCTCATCCGATGGATACTCTTCTATCCCAGGAGGCCACGCGAGAGGATACGTCATTATAAAACATCGCAGAGATCAGCGACGCGGGTGCTTTCAAATGTGAGTAAACACAGTTCCTTTTGTTAAAATTGCATGTGTTGAACTACTGTAGAGTAAACTGTTGAATTGTTGAAGGTGTAAAGACGTTACACAGTATAGTATAGTTGTGATTTTGCTGTAAAAACACGTTTTATTATGTATAACGTTAGCTAACAGGGGAGCTCCAGTAAGGACACGTAAGTTACGTCTCTAAAGTGGATTTACATAAACAAACCATACATCAAAGACGCTTATTTTAAATGTCTATTTACATCTGACAGGAAAATCTTGAAATATCACAACATGAAATAGACATCTGAGTGATGAATGTGCTATTATGTAGAACAAATCTATAAAGTAACTAACGTTAAACATAAGTTATCTATTTTATTTGTCCATTACTGTTGATAAATTGAGGAACATTTATGTTGGATAAAAAGTTAAAACAACCTCAACATGTAAATGTAGTGTTGAGTTCATAAATCACAGAGGTAACGTGGATCTTGTCTGGATGTTACAGGGTCAGATGAACAGATGTGTGTTTATCTGGTGGAGAGTTGCTCATGAAGGCTTTGAGTGAGTATATTACAGAAATGAATAACAACTATTTAAATCTTAAGTTGTAGTTTATTTTAATTATTGTAATTTCAAACAGAGCTATTACATCACCTTTCTGATTCTTGATTTCTGTGAATTTGCTGCAGATCTTTTGTGGTGGAGCAGGACCTGCAAGGGAAGATGATGGCGGCATTTGTGGAAAAAAAGCGTTTTTGTCTTCTAAATAATACTGAAATCAAATGACATCGTGTGGTTAAAATTACTGCTTTTGTGTTATGTTTGTGCATTTTGTAGGATCTGAAATGTCAGCGGGCTGGTGTGAGCACTGAGGATGAAGAGCACAGAGATGAATCCTAGAGATGGTCCCTCCATCACTCCACTTGCCTCAGATTGTGAAGCACAACACATCACGCAACAACCTCCGGCACAAGGGAACGGCTCACCTCTGGACTGGCGGTCAGCTGATTCATCAGACTAAATCCGCAGAATAGGAACCGCTGTGTTGAGATGGCAGAAGGATGTGGGGTCAGCGCCTGTAGTCTACATACATGATTGTAGTTTGAATAAAGCTTTGTTTCATGTGTTGACTTATGCATTTGTTTATTGTGTGATGGTGACTTTCATTCATTCTTTTACTAATTTATTAATATTTCTCATTGTTGTCAGTAAATAAAATATAATTATTTAATTAATGTTTTATTTAATTGTTTGAAAGAAAATGTAGATATGTTCATTATACACACATCTAGAGTGTATTCAATCATGCATAGCTATGACATATGACATACATTACAATTTGTTTTATTGAATTATATCATTTTCAGTAAAAAGTCATATAATTAAGTATTGATCAGCATTTATCGTTGTTATTATTGTATGTTTTGGGGTGGGATAGAAATGCAATTCATTCTGAGGTAATATTAATTTTTAATATTAATGATACTTAAATTTTTCGAGTATAAAATCAACAGTTTTCCTCCAAAGGCAAATCTTCGCACAAGCTGCCCTTTGTGCAGACATTACAAACGCTGAGGAAACCCGTTCTAGGTAGGGCTGTCGAGTTACTGATGTTATGAGATCTGTAAAAAATCTCATTATGTATGCAAACCCATAATATATACAGTATATATATATATATATATATATATATACAGTGCAATGCATAAGTGAATACACCTATGCTAAAGTTGACTAAAAAGAGGAATAAAAAATCATATTTTGGAAATTGAATTTAATGCCTTAATTTAAAAAATTAGGAAAAATCCAACCTTTTAGGACACCAATTTTCTTTGTGAATGAATAATGTATCGTAAATAAATAAATGTTCTTCCTTAAAATACATGGTGCATAAGTGAGTACACCCCTATGTTAAATTCCCATAGAGGCAGGCAGATTTTTATTTTTAAGTATTTTTTTTAATTTTTTTTTAGGATACTATGCATCCTGATAAAGTTCCCTTGGCCTTTGGAATTAAAATAGCCGCACATCATCACATAGCATTCACCATACCTAGAGATTGGCATGGTTTTATTTCAGTTAGCCTAAAAGCTAGTTTGATTTGCATTGAGAGATGATCTTATGGAAAGTACCCCATGCCAATCTCTAGGTATGGTGAAGGCTATGTGATGATGTCGGGCCATTTTAATTCCAAAGGCCAAGGGAACTTTATCAGGATGCATAGTATCCTAAAAAAAAAATAAAAAAAAATACTTAAAAATAAAAATCTGCCTGCCTCTATGGGAATTTAACATAGGGGTGTACTCACTTATGCACCATGTATTTTAAGGAAGAACATTTATTTATTTACGATACATTATTCATTCACAAAGAAAATTGGTGTTCTTAAAGGTTGGATTTTTCCTAATTTTTTTAATTAAGGCATTAAGTTCAATTTCCAAAATATGATTTTTTATTCCTCTTTTTAGTCAACTTTAGCATGGGTGTATTCACTTATGCATTGCACTGTATATATATATATATATATATATATATATATATATATATATATATATATATAATGGGTTTGCATACATAATATGAGATTTTTTACACAGGAAAAAAGAACCTACAAGGTTGAATATCTTAATATATATTTTCTTAAATAATTCATTATAATACATTTTAAAAAAGCATTTTTTGTTATTTATAGGCCTGAGAGATGAAACGACAGTTAAATTCAACAAGAAAAAGAGGAAAAAATAAAGCAGTTAGCCACTTTTGCTTGTGGATGAAAATATTTGGATATAAAAAATTAACAACATATTCAAGAGATGACAATTTTGGGATTTCGTAATAAAAATAAATTTAATAAATTTTCGTTAAGGATAAAACGGTAGTTCACATTAGTAGGGTTAAATAAAATAACTTAAATCAACCCTAAATGTATTCACAAAATAAACGGGCAGCAGTTTCTTCAAAAAGACCACAAAATGAGCAAGTTTAATCAATATCAAGATATTTACAGATAGATGAATTAAACGTGTCCGTTCGAATCTTTTAAGTTGTTGCGCGTGTGATAACGCGTCGTAGGTCACATGATAACGTGAACATGGCAGATGTCCGGTTCGCATTCATACTCAACGAGATTTGGCTATAAAGTACCTACTCTTTTAGCGCTCGTTAAGTAAGTACTCATTGAAATTAAGTACCTACTCATTGAGTATGCGGTTTGGAACGCAGCCCAAGAGACTTTTTTGTAGGTATTAGGTCATTACATGTATGTACCGAATTTCGTGCACGTACGTGGAACGTTGCGGGAGGCGCACTCCGTTGAACTTTTATAGGTGGCGCTATCGAACCATTTTGCCCCATCCAATTCTGAAACCTATATCAGATGTAAATTTTCGCCAGTTCTGACGCGTGTGCAAAGTTTTGTGAGTTTTCGAGCATGTTTAGGCCCTCAAAAATGCAATTAAATGCGGAGAATAATAATAATAATAATAATAATAAACAGAGCAATTCCAAGAGGGTCCTCACACCATCGGTGCTCGGGCCCTAAATATAGCTGCGAGCAGCGATTACGGGCCCAAGCCGGTGGCACCGCAACCCTTGTGCCTTTAGTTACCTAAAGGCACCGGGGTGGCGGTGCCACCGGCTTTGGCCCTTCATCGCTGCTCGCAGCTATATTTATATTTATATATATATATATATATATATATATATATATATAAAAATATATTATATATATATATATATATATATATATATATATATATATATATATATATATAAAAGACAGAAACCTTATTACCTTATTCTGATTTTATGATACACTCAAAATATTCCACAACAAATCTTTTAAATTTAATGTAAAAATAAAAACGAAAGTAAGCACTGTTGGGCTCACGTAACCCTCTCATTAGAATCAAAATGTTTCAGCATTTGCGATGTATTTGGATGCTAAACTATTCTTTATTATAGGCTTTGTTCTTCACTCGTGTTCCAATATCGACGGAAAAAATCATCCTCTTCACACGCGCAAAAATGTGCTTGAAACATCACAGTGGAGCGGTGCTTACTGTGAATGTACGAATTTTACTACTGACTATTTAGAGCAGTGTAATTTTTATATGTTAGGTTAACTATTTTATTATTATATTTTATTAAGGCTATAATGAACAGGCTGCGATGTCAAGATTGCAATGCTGGAATGTGTGTTTGTGTGTGTGTGTGTGTGTGTGTGTATGTGTGTTCATGTTTTTCTATCCCGGTGGGGACTTCAACCTGAATGCACACAGACTCATGGGGACTCGTGTCACAGTGGGGACCTAAATAGAGGTCCCCATGGGTAAACAAGCTTATAAATCATACAGAATGAGTTTTTTTGGAAATGTAAAAATGCAGAAAGGTTTTCTGGGATAGGTAGGTTTAGGGGTAGGGTTAGTGTGAGGAGATAGAATATACAGTTTGTACAGTATAAAAACCATTAAGTCTATGGAGAGATCCCACAAAGATAGTAAACCGTGTGTGTGTGTGTGTGGCGTGGGCGCGATTGAAGAGTGGACACATAAAAACATACTCCGTCATTATACAGGACGACATTCAAACTGCAAAGTGTTAACTTATATGTGTGTACAGTCGCAATAAAACACAACATTGTGCTTTTGTAAAATAATTTCAAGCAATCCACCCCCCGAAAGGCGCTAATTGTAAAATTAAACTAAAATGCTCATGGCTGCACGGGCATTTATAACGGTGCGCATCCACGGCGAGGAACGAGCAGAACAGAGTGAACGTTTTTCCAGTTAATTCCTACTTCCATAGGAATTCATTTGAAACGCTCGCTCAACCACTATCAATGTCAGTGCGGACGAGCATATTTTACTTTCGTTTTTAAGTTGGCGATTCAAAAGCCCCCAGCGGTGTCACACATAGATTAACCAGTGGTAAAATATTCTCACCGTCACAAACCTAGTATATTTTTATGTAGATACAATAGGCCTACCTGATTTTGAACACAAGAGGGCAGTATAGCCCTATGTATGACTTGACTTTTATGGGACTAAATAGTACAATTACTATTTTTAAACTTATAAATTATTATTAAATTGAAAAAAAAAAGAATAAAATGGGTTTAGTTGTGATATTTGTATACTTTTATATAGAAATAAATGGTTTTTAATTACATTTTTAGAAGATGAGGCTTTTAGTTTCCTTTTTGTACATTACTTTAGTCCCTCACTATAGCAAAACCGTTTGAGATATTTACTATCCATTCACAATTTAGCATATTTAATGTATTTTCATCATGTTGAAAAAGTTTGGTGGGAATAAAATAAATAGTTTAAGAAGAGTGGCTAAAAATTCAGAGGCTGATTTTGCAAAAAAATCCACATTCAGACCAAAATATCTGACTTCCTGATGGCTGGAGCTAATGAATGTAAATTAGAAAGTTGTCCGGCATGATGAGAACAATATACGTACTATTTTTTTTTACTGTAGTTAAAACTAACCCCCCCACTTTTGTCAAAAGCATGTTGAAAGTGACACACTTCCTGCTGCCAGTTGGTGGCGCTATAACTTTGACTCACAATAGTTACATCCATCTGATCGGCCTCTTACCACGAACACACTGCTGAAGTTTCATCAAGATCAGTTAATGTATGCATAAGTTATTCCACTTCGTGTTTCTCTTTTCTCGCCATAAATTCGTTTCCTCGCCACGGCCAAACCGTTCGAGATATCAAAAATCCGTCCGCAATTTAGAATCCTCAATGTCTTGACTTCATGCACACCGAGTTTGGTGGGGATTGGATGAATTCTCTAGGAGGAGTACTTCGCATTCCACAGCAAGCGTTTTCCAAACAACCCATAATAGCCGACTTCCTGTTGGGCTGGCGTAAAACTTGTCCGGGGGAAAGTTGTTCGGCCCGATGAGATCTATATGTGTACCGAGTTTCATATTAATTCATGCAAGCGTGTTTGATCTATGGACCAAGTTTTGGGACACCGTTCAAGGGGGCGCTGTTGAGCCCCCCTGCCACGCCCGGGTACCAGCTTCAGCCCGTCCCTGATGGCAGGGGGTTCGGACTTGTGTGCAAAGTTTCAAGAGTTTTTGAGCACGTTAAGGACCCCAAAAGCCCCTGAAACCTTGATTAACAATATAAAAGCAATAGTCAAATCCCCCCCTCCCCTCACACACACAGAGACACAGAGAGAGGAAGAGAAAATTCTTCAAAAAATCCACATTCAAACCAAAATATCTCTCTTCCTGTTGGTCGGAGATCGTTAATGTAAATTAGAAAGTTGTCCGTCTTGATGAGTACAATACACATACCAAGTTTTGTTGCTGTTGATAAAACTAACCCCCCCACTTATGACTAAAGGTGGCGCTACTGAGCCCCTCACCACGCCCGTTTCTGAAACTTTGCACAAGTCTACAGGCTAATAAGTGTGATGTGTCTGTCGAGTTTCATCCAATTTCAAGTATGTTAAGAGTCTCAAAAGCATCAAAAAAGAATATTAAAGTTTGAAGCGTTGCCATGGCAACAGTATTAAAGATATCAAAAATCCTTTCACAGGTCTACATCTGCCGTGTGTTTACATTATACACATAAAGTTTGAAGCAAATCGGGTAAAAATAAGAGGGTGATTTCAAAGCATTTTGAAAGGGACACACTTCCTGCTGCCAGTTAGTGGCGCTATAACTTTGACTCACAATAGTCACATCCATGTGATCGACCTCTTACCACGAACACACTGCTGAAGTTTCATCAAGATCAGTTAATGTATGCAGAAGTTATAACACACTTCCTGTGTCTATTTTCTCGCCATAAATTTGTTTCCTCGCCACGGCCAAACCGTTCGAGATATCAAAAATCCGTCCGCAATGTATCATCCTCAATGTCTTGACTTCATGCACACCGAGTTTGGAGGCGAATGGATGAATTTCCTAGGAGGAGTACATCAAATTCCACAGCATTGGTTTTCCAAACAACCCATAATAGCCGACTTCCTGTTGGGCTGCAATAAAACTTAGAGCACGAAAGTTGTTCGGCCCGATAAGATCTATATGTGTACCGAGTTTCATATTAATTCATGCAAGCGTGTTTGGTATATGGACCAAGTTTTCAGACCGCACTCGGACCCCATTCAAGGGGGCGCTGTCGAGCCCCCCTGCCACGCCCGGGTACCATCTTCAGCCCGGCCCTAATGGCCGCAGCTTCTGACCCGTGTGCAAAGTTTCATGAGTTTTTGAGCACGTTAAAGGCCCCAAAAGCCCCCGAAACCTTGAACAATAATAATAATAATAATAATAATAATAATAATAATAATTAAAGCTGCAAGCAGCGATGAAAGGGCCCTCGCACCCGTGCCATCAACACTCGGTGGCTTTAGGAAGACAGAGCATGGTTGGGAAATGTACATTTAAGGAGGTATATATAGTAAGAGTATGTCAAAGTCAGTTACAAAATGTTTTGTATAATGGTGATAATAGCATGCTTCATGACCAGTGTTGGGCAAGTTACTTTAAAAATGTAATTAGTTACAGTTACTAGTTACTTCTCACAAAACGTAACTGAGTTAGTAACTGAGTTACATCATTACAAAAGTAACTAATTACCAGGGAAAGTAACTATTGCGTTACTTAAAAAAAAAAGTTAAATGAAAAATGGACACTAAATAGAATAAATTATTATTATAAAATATTGTACACTAATTCACACTATTTGAATGTTAATTTGGTGTGGGACATTGTGAGAGACACCTATTACCTTAAATATTAAAATGTTATCTTTACTATAGAGGAACAACAAAACAATAGAAGGTTTAGAACTTTTAATATTTATTGCACAGTCAACAACTGGCCAAGAAATAAGTCTAAAAATAAATGATGCTTCTTAAGAAATGTACCAAAAATAAATAAACAGTAATAAAAAATATACATACACATACACTCTTTGTAGTGCAAATTAAAATGATAAAACTCACACACCTTTACAACTGGTAGACATACTGTATAGCCTACTTGAAATATTTTCTTCCTCACGAAAGTAAGCAGTTTAACAAAATGTGCTCTCAATATAATACTGAACAATGTACCAAAATAAACAATAATAATAAAATATAATTTTGGTAATATAATAACCTACAGAGAACGTCACCATCAGAGGTTATTTAAGCCAAATTCTAGTCGTGTTTGCCGCACGTGTCGTGTTCACAACCGGTCAGATGTGTTCTGGGAACGTTCTTTGCAGGTTATTTTGGAGTTTTGTTTCATATGTAAACTAATTAAAACGTTGCAGATGATACCAATATGCTACAGATATTATTCAAATGCTGAAGTGTGTAATTTCTTTATAAACAAACTATATTATGCTCGAACACATTCGGTCTCTCTCGCGCACTTCCGAGCGCGCTCTCCAACATACACACCGGTCTCTCTCGGACACATCGGTCTCTTTCGCGCACTTTCGAGCTCGCTCTCGGACACATCGGTCTCTCTCGCGCACTTTCGAGCTCGCTCTCGGACACATCGGTCTCTCTCGCGCACTTCCGAGCGCGCTCTCCAACGGTCTCTCTCGCGCACTTTCAAGGGTGCTCGCGGCGTTTGACTCGCTTTTGTTCGCCTCGCTTTTGTTCGCCTTGCTCTCGCCTTGACTCGCCATGACTGCCGCACATAATTCATTTAAAAAAGTAACGGACAACGCACCATATGGTAACGGTAACGGAGTTAATTTATTTAAAAAGTAATGCGTTACAGTATTAGTTACTGTCAAAAGTAACTGAGTTACAGTAACGCGTTACTAGTAACGCGTTACTGCCCAACACTGTTCATGACTCAGCTAAGTGTTGCTAGCATGTTTAGTCTGTTTCTAGCATGCTTAGTACACATAACTGAATATGAGCATGGATGTGTGTTCAGGACAGAACTCTTATCAAACGTGTGAAGTTTGGTGCAAATTGGACATTGCCTTCTTGAGTAACAACAAAGTCATGTTTCATTGAATTAGCATTCTTTAGCACTTAGCTAAGCATTGTTAGCATGTTTTAACATGTTTCTAGCATGTTTAGAACTCAATGGCATTTTTAACATGTTGCTAGAACGGCATCAACGTGTTAAACATGTCACTTCCTGTTGCCAGTAGGTGGCACTATTACTATAACTGAACATTCTCATGTAGATGTGTTCAGGCCATGACTCTTATCAAAAGTGTGAAGTTTGGGGCAGATTGGACATTCCATGCCTGAGTTACAGCAAATTCCTATTTAATTGCAATAATAGCATGCTTTAGCACTTAGCTAAGAGTTTGCTAGCATGTTTTAGCATGTTTCTAGTATGTTGTTAGCATGTTTAACACTTGCTGGCACTTTTTTATATGTTATTAGGAGTCCATAACAGTGTTAAACATGTCACTTCCTGTTGCCAGCAGGTGGCGCTATGACTGTAACTGAATATAAGCATGGTCATGTGTTCAGGACAGAACGCTTATCAAAAGTGTGAAGTTTGGGGCAGATTGGACATTCCATGTCTGAGTTACAGCAAATTCATATTTAATTGCAGTAATATCATTCTTTAGCACTTAGCTAAGTGTTTGCTAGTATGTTTTAGCATGTCTCTAGTATGTTGGTAGGATGTTTAGCACCTACTGGCATTTTTTTATATGTTATTAGGAGTCAAGAACAGTGTTAAACGTCACTTCCTGTTGCCAGCAGGTGGCGCTATGACTATAACTAAATATGAGCATGGACTTGTGTTCAAGAGATAACTCTTATCAAACGTGTGAAGTTTGGGGTAGATTGTACATTGCCTTCTTGAGTAACAACAAAGTCCTGTTTCATTGAATTAGCATGCTTTAGCACTTAGCTAAGTATTGCTAGCATGTTTTAACATGTTTCTAGCATGTTTAGAACTCAATGGCATTTTTAACATGTTGCTAGAACGGCATCAACGTGTTAAACATGTCACTTCCTGTTGCCAGTAGGTGGCGTTATTACTATAACTGAATTTGAGCATAGACATGTGTTCAGGCCATGATTCTTATCAAACGTGTGAAGTTTGGGGCAGATTGGACATTCCATGTCTGAGTTACAGCAAATTCCTATTTAATTGCAGTAATAGCATGCTTTAGCACTTAGCTAAGTGTTTGCTAGCATGTTTCTAGTATGTTGCTAACCTGTTTAGCACTTGCTGGCTCTTTTATATATGTTATTAGGAGACCACAACAGTGTTAAACATGTCACTTCCTGTTGACAGCAGGTGGCGCTATTACTATAACTGAATATTCTCATGTAGATGTGTTCAGGCCATGACTCTTATCAAACGTGTGAAGTTTGGGGCAGATTGGACATTCCATGCCTGTGTTACAGCAAATTCCTATTTAATTGCAGCAACAGCATGCTTTAGCACTTAGCTAAGTGTTTGCTAGCATGTTTTAGCATGTTTCTAGTATGTTGTTAGCATGTTTAGCACTTGCTGGCACTTTTTTTTATGTGTTTTTATATGTCCACAACAGTGTTTAACATGTCACTTCCTGTTGCCAGCAGGTGGCACTATGACTGTAACTGAATATGAGCATGGTCCTGTGTTCAGGACAGAACGTTTATTAAAAGTGTGAAGTTTGGCGCAGATTGGACATTGCCTTCTTGAGTAACAACAACATCCTGTTTCATTGAATTAGCATGCTTTAGCACTTAGCTAAGTATTGCTAGCATGTTTTAACATGTTTCTAGCATGTTTAGAAGTCAATGGCATTTTTAACATGTTGCTAGAATGGCATCAACGTGTTAAACATGACACTTCCTGTTACCAGTAGGTGGCGCTATTACTATAACTGAATATTCTCATGTAGATGTGTTCAGGACAGAACGCTTATCAAAAGTGTGAAGTTTGGGGCAGATTGGACATTCCATGCCTGAGTTACAGCAAATTCCTATTTAATTGCAATAATAGCATGCTTTAGCACTTAGCTAAGAGTTTGCTAGCATGTTTTAGCATGCTTCTAGTATGTTGTTAGCATGTTTAGCACTTGCTGGCACTTTTTTATATGTTATTAGGAGTCCATAACAGTGTTAAACATGTCACTTCCTGTTGCCAGCAGGTGGCGCTATGACTATAACTGAATATGAGCATGGTCATGTGTTCAGGACAGAACTCTTATCAAACGTGTGAAGTTTGGGGCAGATTGGACATTCCATGCCTGAGTTACAGCAACTTCCTGTTTCATGGCGAAACATCGAAATTTGTCAGGCCGCCGAGGACCCGCCCTTCGACGAAAACTCAAGATCTTCGCAATTTAACGTCGCAAAGGCCTTAAGATTACACTCACCAAATTTGAAGATGATCAGATTAAAACTGTAGGAGGAGTTCGTTAAAGTATGAGGCCTGAAAATGGCAAAAACTGCACAAAAATCTGAGAGGAAGTTCAAAATGGCTGACTTCCTGTTGTGTTTAGGGCTATGCTCCAAGAGACTTTTTTGTAGGTATTAGGTCATTACATGTATGTACCGAATTTCGTGCACGTACGTGGAACGTTGTGGGAGGCGCACTCCGTTGAACTTTTATAGGTGGCGCTATCGAGCCATTTTGCCCCGTCCAATTCTGAAACCTATATCAGATGTAAATTTTCGCCAGTTCTGACGCGTGTGCAAAGTTTTGTGAGTCTTCAAGCATGTTTAGGCCCTCAAAAATGCAATTAAATGCGGAGAAGAATAATAATAATAATTAAAGCTGCAAGCAGCGATGAAAGGGCCCTCGCACCCGTGCCATCAACACTCGGTGGCTTTAGGAAGACAGAGCATGGTTGGGAAATGTACATTTAAGGAGGTATATATAGTAAGAGTATGTCAAAGTCAGTTACAAAATGTTTTGTATAATGGTGATAATAGCATGCTTCATGACTCAGCTAAGTGTTGCTAGCATGTTTAGTCTGTTTCTAGCATGCTTAGTACACAATAATTATGTGGTTAGTACTGCATTACTGTGTTAACCATGTCAGTTTCTGTTGCCAGTAGGTGGCGTTATGACTATAGCTGAATATGAGCATGGATATGTGTTCAGGACAGAACTCTTATCAAACGTGTGAAGTTTGGTGCAAATTGGAAATTGCCTTCTTGAGTAACAAAAAAGTCATGTTTCATTGAATTAGCATTCTTTAGCACTTAGCTAAGCATTGTTAGCATGTTTTAACATGTTTCTAGCATGTTTAGAACTCAATGGCATTTTTAACATGTTGCTAGAACGGCATCAACGTGTTAAACATGTCACTTCCTGTTGCCAGTAGGTGGCGCTATTACTATAAATGAACATTCTCATGTAGATGTATTCAGGCCATGACTCTTATCAAAAGTGTGAAGTTTGGGGCAGATTGGACATTCCATGCCTGAGTTACAGCAAATTCCTATTTAATTGCAATAATAGCATGCTTTAGCACTTGGCTAAGAGTTTGCTAGCATGTTTTAGCATGTTTCTAGTATGTTGTTAGCATGTTTAACACTTGCTGGCATCTTTTTTATATGTTATTAGGAGTCCATAACAGTGTTAAACATGTCACTTCCTGTTGCCAGCAGGTGGCGCTATGACTGTAACTGAATATAAGCATGGTCATGTGTTCAGGACAGAACGCTTATCAAAAGTGTGAAGTTTGGGGCAGATTGGACATTCCATGCCTGAGTTACAGCAAATTCATATTTAATTGCAGTAATATCATTCTTTAGCACTTAGCTAAGTGTTTGCTAATATGTTTTAGCATGTCTCTAGTATGTTGGTAGGATGTTTAGCACCTACTGGCATTTTTTTATATGTTATTAGGAGTCAAGAACAGTGTTAAACGTCACTTCCTGTTGCCAGCAGGTGGCGCTATGACTATAACTGAATATGAGCATGTTCATGTGTTCAAGAGATAACTCTTATCAAACGTGTGAAGTTTGGGGTAGATTGTACATTGCCTTCTTGAGTAACAACAAAGTCCTGTTTCATTGAATTAGCATGCTTTAGCACTTAGCTAAGTATTGCTAGCATGTTTTAATATGTTTCTAGCATGTTTAGAACTCAATGGCATTTTTAACATGTTGCTAGAACGGCATCAACGTGTTAAACATGTCACTTCCTGTTGCCAGTAGGTGGCGCTATTACTATAACTGAATTTGAGCATAGACATGTGTTCAGGCCATGATTCTTATCAAACGTGTGAAGTTTGGGGCAGATTGGACATTCCATGCCTGGGTTACAGCAAATTCCTATTTAATTGCAGTGATAGCATGCTTTAGCACTTAGCTAAGTGTTTGCTAGCATGTTTCTAGTATGTTGCTTACCTGTTTAGCACTTGCTGGCTCTTTTTTTATATGTTATTAGGAGACCACAACAGTGTTAAACATGTCACTTCCTGTTGACAGCAGGTGGCGCTATTACTATAACTGAATATTCTCATGTAGATGTGTTCAGGCCATGACTCTTATCAAACG
Source organism: Squalius cephalus (assembly GCF_949319135.1). NCBI lineage: Eukaryota > Metazoa > Chordata > Actinopteri > Cypriniformes > Leuciscidae > Squalius > Squalius cephalus. The sequence continues at coordinate 24,009,050 of NC_137129.1, forward strand.
TGTGAAGTTTGGGGCAGATTGGACATTCTATGCCTGTGTTACAGCAAATTCCTATTTAATTGCAGCAATAGCATGCTTTAGCACTTAGCTAAGTGTTTGCTAGCATGTTTTAGCATGTTTCTCGTATGTTGTTAGCATGTTTAGCACTTGCTGGCACTTTTTTTATATGTTTTTATATGTCCACAACAGTGTTTAACATGTCACTTCCTGTTGCCAGCAGGTGGCACTATGACTGTAACTGAATATGAGCATGGTCATGTGTTCAGGACAGAACGCTTATTAAAAGTGTGAAGTTTGGCGCAGATTGGACATTGCCTTCTTGAGTAACAACAACATCCTGTTTCATTGAATTAGCATGCTTTAGCACTTAGCTAAGTATTGCTAGCATGTTTTAACATGTTTCTAGCATGTTTAGAAGTAAATGGCATTTTTAACATGTTGCTAGAATGGCATCAACGTGTTAAACATGACACTTCCTGTTACCAGTAGGTGGCGCTATAACTATAACTGAATATTCTCATGTAGATATGTTCAGGACAGAACGCTTATCAAACGTGTGAAGTTTGGGGCAGATTGGACATTCCATGCCTGAGTTACAGCAAATTCCTATTTAATTGCAATAATAGCATGCTTTAGCACTTAGCTAAGTGTTTGCTAGCATGTTTTAGCATGCTTCTAGTATGTTGTTAGCATGTTTAGCACTTGCTGGCACTTTTTTATATGTTATTAGGAGTCCATAACAGTGTTAAACATGTCACTTCCTGTTGCCAGCAGGTGGCGCTATGACTGTAACTGAATATGAGCATGGTCATGTGTTCAGGACAGAACGCTTATCAAAAGTGTGAAGTTTGGGGCAGATTGGACATTCCATGCCTGAGTTACAGCAACTTCCTGTTTCATGGCGAAACATCGAAATTTGTCAGGCCGCCGAGGACCTGCCCTTTGACGAAAACTCAAGATCTTCGCAATTTAACGTCGCAAAGGCCTTAAGATTACACTCAACAAATTTGAAGATGAACAGATTAAAACTGTAGGAGGAGTTCGTTAAAGTACGAGGCCTGAAAATGGCAAAAACTGCACAAAAATCTGAGAGGAAGTTCAAAATGGCTGACTTCCTGTTGTGTTTAGGGCTATGCTCCAAGAGACTTTTTTGTAGGTATTAGGTCATTACATGTATGTACCGAATTTCGTGCACGTACGTGGAACGTTGCGGGAGGCGCACTCCGTTGAACTTTTATAGGTGGCGCTATCGAGCCATTTTGCCCCGTCCAATTCTGAAACCTATATCAGATGTAAATTTTCGCCAGTTCTGACGCGTGTGCAAAGTTTCGTGAGTTTTCGAGCATGTTTAGGCCCTCAAAAATGCAATTCAATGCGGAGAATAATAATAATAATAATAATAATTAAAGCTGCAAGCAGCGATGAAAAGGGCCCTCGCACCCCTGCCACCGCCACCCGGCGCCTTTAGGAAATGCCTTAAGATTACACTCACCAAATTTGAAGAGGATCAGATCAAAACTGTAGGAGGAGTACGTTAAAGTACAACATCAGGAAATTACGAAAAATGTCCAAAATCTAGGAGGAAGTTCAAAATAGATCACTTCCTGTTGTGTTTAGGGCTATGCTCCAAGAGACTTTTCTGTAGGTATTGGGTCAATACATGCATGTACCAAATTTCATACCTGTACGTGAAACCAGGAGCCGGGGCAAAATGTGGGGGCAATAATTTACCGAATTTGCCCCCCCCCCCCCAATTCTGAAAACCATATCACACGTAAATTTTCACCACTTCTGAGGCGTGTGCAAAGTTTCATGATTTTTCGAGCAAGTTTTGTATTTGCCACACTTCCTGCTACCAGCAGGTGGCGCTATTGCTATAACCAAATATGAGCATGGTCATGTGTTCAGGACAGGACTCTTATCAAACATGTGAAGTTTGGGACAGATTGGAAATTGTATGGCTGAGTTACTGCAGGCTGTCTGTGGTTGCCTAGCAACATCGGAACTGCATTCAACATTAATATTGAACTTATCTGATCATGCATATATCACCAGAAGGCCGAAATTGGGTGAACGTTTGTCAGGCCGCCGAGGGCACACCCTTCGACGAAAACTCTAGATCTTCGCAATTTAACGTCACAAAGGCCTTAAGATTACACTCACCAAATTTGAAGAGGATCAGATCAAATCTGTAGGAGGAGTTCGTTAAAGTACAACATCAGGAAATTACGAAAAATGCCCAAAATCTAGGAGGAAGTTCAAAATAGCTCACTTCCTGTTGTGTTTAGGGCTATGCTCCAAGAGACTTTTCTGTAGGTATTGGGTCATTACATGTATGTACCAAATTTCATACCTGTACGTGAAACCAGGAGCCGGGGCAAAATGTGGGGGCAATAATTTACCGAATTTGCCCCCCCCAATTCTGAAAACCATATCACACGTAAATTTTCACCACTTCTGAAGCGTGTGCAAAGTTTCATGAGTTTTCGAGCATGTTTAGGCCCTCTAAAAAGCTATTCACTTTGGAGAAGAAGAAGAAGAATAATAATAAACGGAGCAAAAACAATAGGGTCCTCTCACCATCGGTGCTCGGGCCCTAATAATAAACAGAGCAATTCCAAGAGGGTCCTCACACCATCGGTGCTCGGGCCCTAATAAATATAGCTGCGAGCAGCGATTACGGGCCCAAGCCGGTGGCACCGCAACCCCGGTGCCTTTAGTTACCTAAAGGCACCGGGGTGGCGGTGCCCCCGGCTTTAGGCCCTTCATCGCTGCTCGCAGCTATATTTATATATATATATATATATATATATATATCTTTAATGTATTTTTATCATGTTGAAAAAGTTTGGTGTGAATAAAATAAACCACTTAGGAGGAGTAGCTAAAAACTCAAGGGTCTGACATATCCAAAAAATCCACATTCAAGCCAAAATATCTGACTTCCTGTTGCTCGGAGCTAACGACTGTAAATTAGAAAGTTGTCCGGCTCGATGAGACCAATATGCGTACTGATTTTTGTAACTGTGGGTAAAGGTAACCCCCCCACTTTTGTCAAAAGCATTTTGAAAGTGACACACTTCCTGCTACCAGTTGGTGGCGCTATAACTTTGACTCACAATAGTTACATCCATCTGACCGGCCTCTTACCACGAACACACTGCTGAAGTTTCATCAAGATCAGTTAATGTATGCAGAAGTTATAACACTTTGTGTTTCTCTTTTCTCGCCATAAATTCGTTTCCTCGCCACGACCAAACCGTTCGAGATATCAAAAGTCCGTCCGCAATTTAGCATCCTCAATGTCTTGACTTCACGCTGACCGAGTTTGGTGGGGATCGGATGAATTTTGTAGGAGGAGTACATTAAATTCCACAGCATGCGTTTTTCAAACAACGCATAATAGCTGACTTCCTGTTGGGCGGAGCTAATAACATAGAGCACGGAAGTTGTTCGGCCCGATGAGATCTATATGTGTACCGAGTTTCATATTAATTCATCCAAGCGTGTTTGATATATGGACCAAGTTTTCGGACCCCATTCAAGGGGGCGCTGTTGAGCCCCCCTGCCACGCCCGGGTACCAGCTTCAGCCCGGCCCTGATGGCCGCGGGTTCTGACCTGTGTGCAAAGTTTCAAGAGTTTTCGAGCACGTTAAGGGCCCCAAAAGCCCCTGAAACCTTGAAAAACAATTATAAAAGCAAAGCTCTCCTAACAGACAAATCCCCCACACCCCACACACACACACTGAGATACAGATACAGAGAGAGAGAGAGAGAGAATTCTCCAAAAAATCACATTCAAACCAAAATATCTCACTTTCTGTTGGTCAGAGCTTATGACTATGAATTAGAAAGTTGTCCGGCTTGATGAGAACAATATACATACCAAGTTTTAAGTCTCTATGTAAAACTAAGCCCCCATTTTTGACTAAAGGTGGCGCTACTGAGCCCCTCACCACGCCCGTTTCTGAAACTTTGCACATGTCTACTGGATAATAAATGTGATGTGTCTGTCGAGTTTCATGCATTTTCAAGCATGTGAAGAGTCTCAAAAGCATCCGAAAATAATATTGATGTTTGATGCGTTGCCACGGCAACAGTATCTAAGATATCAATAATCCTTTCACAGGCCTACATCTGCCGTGTGTCTACATTATACACATAAAGTTTGAAGCAAATCGGGTAAAAATAAGAGGGTGATTTCAAAGCATTTTGAAAGTGACACACTTCCTGTTGCCAGTTGGTGGCGCTATAACTTTGACTCACAATAGTCACATCCATCTGATCGGCCTCTTACAACGAACACACTGCTGAAGTTTAATCAAGATCAGTTAATGTATGCTGAAGTTATAACACACTTCCTGTTTCCATTATTCGCCATAAATTCGTTTCCTCGCCACGGCCAAACCGTTCGAGATATCAAAAATCCCCTGGCAATTTTTCATCCTCAATGTCTTGACTTCATGCTGACCGAGTTTGGAGACGATTAGATGAATTCCCTAGGAGGAGTACATTAAATTCCACAGCATGCGTTTCCAAACAACCCATAATAGTCGACTTCCTGTTGGGCTGGCGTAAAACTTAGAGCACGAAAGTTGTTCGGCCCGATGAGATCTATATCTGTTCCGAGATTCATATTATTACATGCAAGTGTGTTTGATTTATGGACAAGTGTTCGGATCCCGTTCCAGGGGGCGCTGTTGAGCCCCCCTGCCACGCCCGGGTACCAGCTTCAGCCCGGCCCTAATGGCCGCGGGTTCTGACCTGTGTGCAAAGTTTCATGAGTTTTTGAGCATGTTAAAGGCCCCAAAAGCCCCCGAACCCTTGAACAACAATAATAATAATAATAATTAAAGCTGCAAGCAGCGATGAAAGGGCCCTCGCACCCGTGCCATCAACACTCGGTGGCTTTAGGAAGGCAGAGCATGGTTGGGAAATGTACATTTAAGGAGGTATATATAGTAAGAGTATGTCAAAGTCAGTTACAAAATGTTTTGTATAATGGTGATAATAGCATGCTTCATGACTCAGCTAAGTGTTGCTAGCATGTTCAGTTTGTTTCTAGCATGCTTAGTACACAATAATTATGTGGTTAGTACTGCATTACTGTGTTAACCATGTCAGTTTCTGTTGCCAGTAGGTGGCGTTATGACTATAACTGAATATGAGCATGGATGTGTGTTCAGGACAGAACTCTTATCAAACATGTGAAGTTTGGTGCAAATTGGACATTGCCTTCTTGAGTAACAACAAAGTCATGTTTCATTGAATTAGCATTCTTTAGAACTTAGCTAAGCATTGTTAGCATGTTTTAACATGTTGCTAGAACGGCATCAACGTGTTAAACATGTCACTTCCTGTTGCCAGTTGGTGGCGCTATTACTATAACTGAACATTCTCATGTAGATGTGTTCAGGCCATGACTCTTATCAAAAGTGTGAAGTTTGGGGCAGATTGGACATTCCATGCCTGAGTTACAGCAAATTCCTATTTAATTGCAATAATAGCATGCTTTAGCACTTGGCTAAGAGTTTGCTAGCATGTTTTAGCATGTTTCTAGTATGTTGTTAGCATGTTTAACACTTGCTGGCACTTTTTTATATGTTATTAGGAGTCCACAACAGTGTTAAACATGTCACTTCCTGTTGCCAGCAGGTGGCGCTATGACTGTAACTGAATATAAGCATGGTCATGTGTTCAGGACAGAACGCTTATCAAAAGTGTGAAGTTTGGGGCAGATTGGACATTCCATGCCTGAGTTACAGCAAATTCATATTTAATTGCAGTAATATCATTCTTTAGCACTTAGCTAAGTGTTTGCTATTATGTTTTAGCATGTCTCTAGTATGTTGGTAGGATGTTTAGCACCTACTGGCATTTTTGTATATGTTATTAGGAGTCAAGAACAGTGTTAAACGTCACTTCCTGTTGCCAGCAGGTGGCGCTATGACTATAACTAAATATGAGCATGGACATGTGTTCAAGAGATAACTCTTATCAAACGTGTGACGTTTGGGGTAGATTGTACATTGCCTTCTTGAGTAACAACAAAGTCCTGTTTCATTGAATTAGCATGCTTTAGCACTTAGCTAAGTATTGCTAGCATGTTTTAATATGTTTCTAGCATGTTTAGAACTCAATGGCATTTTTAACATGTTGCTAGAACGGCATCAACGTGTTAAACATGTCACTTCCTGTTGCCAGTAGGTGGCGCTATTACTATAACTGAATTTGAGCATAGGCATGCGTTCAGGCCATGATTCTTATCAAACATGTGAAGTTTGGGGCAGATTGGACGTTCCATGCCTGAGTTACAGCAAATTCCTATTTAATTGCAGTAATAGCATGCTTTATCACTTAGCTAAGTGTTTGCTAGCATGTTTCTAGTATGTTGCTAACCTGTTTAGCACTTGCTGGCTCTTTTATATATGTTATTAGGAGACCACAACAGTGTTAAACATGTCACTTCCTGTTGACAGCAGGTGGCGCTATTACTATAACTGAATATTCTCATGTAGATGTGTTCAGGCCATGACTCTTATCAAACGTGTGAAGTTTGGGGCAGATTGGACATTCCATGCCTGTGTTACAGCAAATTCCTATTTAATTGCAGCAATAGCATGCTTTAGCACTTAGCTAAGTGTTTGTTAGCATGTTTTAGCATGTTTCTAGTATGTTGTTAGCATGTTTAGCACTTGCTGGCACTTTTTTTATATGTTTTTATATGTCCACAACAGTGTTTAACATGTCACTTCCTGTTGCCAGCAGGTGGCACTATGACTGTAACTGAATATGAGCATGGTCATGTGTTCAGGACAGAACGTTTATTAAAAGTGTGAAGTTTGGCGCATATTGGACATTGCCTTCTTGAGTAACAACAACATCCTGTTTCATTGAATTAGCATGCTTTACCACTTAGCTAAGTATTGCTAGCATGTTTTAACATTAGCTAGCATGTTTTAACATGTTTCTAGCATGTTTAGACCTCAATGGCATTTTTAACATGTTGCTAGAATGGCATCAACGTGTTAAACATGACACTTCCTGTTGCCAGTAGGTGGCGCTATTACTATAACTGAATATTCTCATGTAGATGTGTTCAGGACAGAACGCTTATCAAAAGTGTGAAGTTTGGGGCAGATTGGACATTCCATGCCTGAGTTACAGCAAATTCCTATTTAATTGCAATAATAGCATGCTTTAGCACTTAGCTAAGAGTTTGCTAGCATGTTTTAGCATGCTTCTAGTATGTTGTTAGCATGTTTAGCACTTGCTGGCACTTTTTTATATGTTATTAGGAGTCCATAACAGTGTTAAACATGTCACTTCCTGTTGCCAGCAGGTGGCGCTATGACTATAACTGAATATGAGCATGGCCATGTGTTCAGGACAGAACTCTTATCAAACGTGTGAAGTTTGGGGCAGATTGGACATTCCATGCCTGAGTTACAGCAACTTCCTGTTTCATGGCGAAACATCGAAATTTGTAAGGCCGCCGAGGACCCGCCCTTCGACGAAAACTCAAGATCTTCGCAATTTAACGTCGCAAAGGCCTTAAGATTACACTCACCAAATTTGAAGATGATCAGATTAAAACTGTAGGAGGAGTTCGTTAAAGTACGAGGCCTGAAAATGGCAAAAACTGCACAAAAATCTGAGAGGAAGTTCAAAATGGCTGACTTCCTGTTGTGTTTAGGGCTATGCTCCAAGAGACTTTTTTGTAGGTATTAGGTCATTACACGTATGTACCGAATTTCGTGCACGTACGTTGAACGTTGCGGGAGGCGCACTCCGTTGAACTTTTATAGGTGGCGCTATCGAGCCATTTTGCCCCGTCCAATTCTGAAACCTATATCAGATGTAAATTTTCGCCAGTTCTGACGCGTGTGCAAAGTTTCGTGAGTTTTCGCGCATGTTTAGGCCCTCAAAAATGCAATTCAATGCGGAGAAGAATAATAATAATAATAATTAAAGCTGCAAGCAGCGATGAAAGGGCCCTCGCACCCGTGCCATCAACACTCGGTGGCTTTAGGAAGGCAGAGCATGGTTGGGAAATGTACATTTAAGGAGGTATATATAGTAAGAGTATGTCAAAGTCAGTTACAAAATGTTTTGTATAATGGTGATAATAGCATGCTTCATGACTCAGCTAAGTGTTGCTAGCATGTTCAGTCTGTTTCTAGCATGCTTAGTACACAATAATTATGTGGTTAGTACTGCATTACTGTGTTAACCATGTCAGTTTCTGTTGCCAGTAGGTGGCGTTATGACTATAACTGAATATGAGCATGGATGTGTGTTCAGGACAGAACTCTTATCAAACATGTGAAGTTTGGTGCAAATTGGACATTGCCTTCTTGAGTAACAACAAAGTCATGTTTCATTGAATTAGCATTCTTTAGAACTTAGCTAAGCATTGTTAGCATGTTTTAACATGTTGCTAGAACGGCATCAACGTGTTAAACATGTCACTTCCTGTTGCCAGTTGGTGGCGCTATTACTATAACTGAACATTCTCATGTAGATGTGTTCAGGCCATGACTCTTATCAAAAGTGTGAAGTTTGGGGCAGATTGGACATTCCATGCCTGAGTTACAGCAAATTCCTATTTAATTGCAATAATAGCATGCTTTAGCACTTGGCTAAGAGTTTGCTAGCATGTTTTAGCATGTTTCTAGTATGTTGTTAGCATGTTTAACACTTGCTGGCACTTTTTTATATGTTATTAGGAGTCCACAACAGTGTTAAACATGTCACTTCCTGTTGCCAGCAGGTGGCGCTATGACTGTAACTGAATATAAGCATGGTCATGTGTTCAGGACAGAACGCTTATCAAAAGTGTGAAGTTTGGGGCAGATTGGACATTCCATGCCTGAGTTACAGCAAATTCATATTTAATTGCAGTAATATCATTCTTTAGCACTTAGCTAAGTGTTTGCTATTATGTTTTAGCATGTCTCTAGTATGTTGGTAGGATGTTTAGCACCTACTGGCATTTTTTTATATGTTATTAGGAGTCAAGAACAGTGTTAAACGTCACTTCCTGTTGCCAGCAGGTGGCGCTATGACTATAACTAAATATGAGCATGGACATGTGTTCAAGAGATAACTCTTATCAAACGTGTGACGTTTGGGGTAGATTGTACATTGCCTTCTTGAGTAACAACAAAGTCCTGTTTCATTGAATTAGCATGCTTTAGCACTTAGCTAAGTATTGCTAGCATGTTTTAATATGTTTCTAGCATGTTTAGAACTCAATGGCATTTTTAACATGTTGCTAGAACGGCATCAACGTGTTAAACATGTCACTTCCTGTTGCCAGTAGGTGGCGCTATTACTATAACTGAATATTATCATGTAGATGTGTTCAGGACAGAACGTTTATTAAAAGTGTGAAGTTTGGCGCATATTGGACATTGCCTTCTTGAGTAACAACAACATCCTGTTTCATTGAATTAGCATGCTTTAGCACTTAGCTAAGTATTGCTAGCATGTTTTAACATGTTTCTAGCATGTTTAG